>NC_142937.1:10723041-10738041 GCF_046866305.1 Octopus bimaculoides | reverse complement strand
GAAAACGAAGAAAACACAGGTATCTAAAATACACTTAGTTTTCTCTTTTTCATTCCATCGTCATATTATTAAGAGAGGAAAATGTATACAACTTATTAAAAGATGAAGAAAAGTTATAGAGAAAGGGTAGAGTGACAAAAGAGAAACACAGAAAACAATACAACTCCACGATAAAATTATTCATATTAACTCAAATGGCATTAGAGATTAACGTTAGAATTTAACTAACAAAAGAATAAAAGGTCATGTTGCAGTGGCTATAAATATCACTTCTATATACATATGCATACACATATATTATATATAACACTTTTTTGTGATTCTTTCATGTGTTATTTATTCCCAATTTTATTTTAATATATATCATTTGGACTTCCTATTCCATCATCATCAATACTTATATTTACCAGTTTTCCTTTACAAGTTAAACTTTCGAAAATGAATGAGTGAGCCGCTCATACTACTATTATTTCAATACCATACACAATAACACTCATCAGATTTTACTAACATACATCTGACTCTTTATTTTATCTTCTTTCCTTCCGTGTACCTGTATTCATCTCATCTCTCTGTTACTAATTATACCGTTCTTCCAAGCTGCATTTCTATATGGCTGCATTTATCACAAGTGTATAACATGAATATGTTGCCAATAACTACAGAAATTTACAATCGCCTTCCTAAGTAAAATGCTCGTCGATTTTCGCTTGAATGTAACTCGTATATCAAACTTCAGGTTAAGTGATAATATAAATTTTTGTTTATATTTTTGCCAATTTCTGATATTTTTCTTTTTTTATACAGGATGTAATATTGCTTCATAATGCATGGATAATATGCATTATAATGTTCACCATATTCTGAATCATTGAAACAAATGCAAAGTATTATATATTTATCATGTAGGTGTACACGCAAAATCTTACACAGGTGAATTCCTGTCATCTACCATAGTTTGTCCTACATTTCTGTGCATTGTTCCCTGCAGCTACTTAATCTAGATAGGGATGTTGGAATTCAAGAATTCGATTAATTCGAGGATTCATCCGGTGCTTATCTATTCTACACTTGAAATACCACCTTATCGATTATATGCAAATATATGAATATATTTTGATAGGCGTAGGAGTGGCTGTGTGGTAAGTAGCTTGCTTACGATCCACATGCTTCCGGGTTCCGTCCCACTGCGTGGCACCATGGGCGAGTATCTTCTACTATAGCCTGGGGCCGACCAAAGCCTTGTGATTGGATTTCGTAAATGGAAACTGAAAGAAGCCCGTCGTATATATGTATATATGTGTGTGTGTGTGTGTGTGTGTGTGTGTGTGTGTGTGTGTTTGTGTGTCTGTCTTTGTTCCCCCAACATCGCTTGACAACCGATGCTGGTGTGTCTATGTCCCCGTAACTTAGCGGTTCGGCAAAAGAAAAACCAATAGAATAAGTATTAGGCTTACAAAGAATAAGTCCTGTGGTCGATTTGCTCGACGAAAGGCAGTGTTCTAGCATGGCCACAATCAAATGACTGAAACAGGTAAAAGAGTAAAAGAGTATATACACACACAAGCAAATATATATTACCTATGAATTTACATCTACTTTCGTTAATTTAAAACTCGTCCAATTAGGGAAAAGTTTCGAAGAAGTGTAAAGAAGATGTTACGGCTTCCTACATATAATTTTTGTTCTTACAGAAAACATAAAGTTAATAAACATATATCAATTTTAGGATGGGGAAATATATACACATGATGCAATCTTTAGAATCTAAGCACAACGTAAAGAGATGACTTTTGAAATATTACTTAAAATTTCTATTATAAATTGCATATGAAAATATGTATACAATTAATGAAATACATCCTTTGAGAATAAGGTGTACTTGATTTCAAATTAGTGCTCTTAATATGAGAAATGTCTAAAATCTAAAAGATATTTAGAGATTCAATTTAAGCGATTATAAATTAGAAAATAAAAGAAGGAAAAATTACAAGATAAATATCACAGATCAGATACATCCATAATGTAAATAGTATTTAATTAATAAATAAGTATATAAAGTATAACTATGATTATTTCCAAAGGTTTGAGATATCTTACGATCGTTTGATGAATGTTAAAGGTTTTGTTTAAAAAGTTATTTCCTATATTAAACCACACCTTTATCATACGATTTTAAATAGCATCTCTCTGAATCGATTCACTAAACGGAAATCCATCCCTTCCGTGACGGGTGGATGAATTACCTAATAATGATTATCAATTTTGGATTTCATTTCAAAAGGTAATACATTCATGAAACTATCGTATGATATCTCAAACCTTATTCACATTATTTACATTTGACGGATATTTGTCCTCAACTTGTTTGTTGTTAACACAGCGTTTCGGCTGATATAACTACCAGCCTTCATCGGGTGTCTTGAGGAAATGTCGAACCTTGGATCTCATTCCTAAGATATTTTTTTATGTTATTATTGTTATTATTATTGTTATTATTATTATTATTATTATTATTATTATTATTATTATTATTATTATTATTATTAGTATTATTATTATTATTATTATTGTTATTATTATTATTATTACTATTATTATTATTACTATTACTATTGTTGTTGTTGTCATTATTATTATTCAGGTCATAAGCCCGTGGCCCACGGGCATGTGGCGTAGTGATTAAGAGCACGGGCTACTGGCACCAAGATTCCGAGTTCGATTCCAGCCAGTGACTTGAATAATAATAATAATGATAATAATAAAAATAATAATAATAATAATAATAATAAAAATAATAACAATAATGACATCGAAAAATACCAAACGAATGAGATCCCAGGTTCGAAATTTCCCCAAGACACCTGATAAAGGGTGGAGGCTATATCAGCTGAAGCGTTGTGTTAACAACAAACAACACGAGGACAAATACCCGTCAAATTTAAATAATGTAAATACTGTACATAATTTCTCATCTCTTAAATATAGAACTGTATTATCTCAAACCTTTTTAAATAATCATAGATATACTTTATATATTTATTTATTAATACTATACTATTTATATTATGGACTTATCTCTACTGTGACTTTTATGACGTATTTTTTTCTGGTTTCACTTTCTAATATATATGTAGGTATACACACAAATTTCATTGGTCAAAAGATAGGTGACGTCGACAACAGGAGTCTGGATGCTGCTATTTTATAGTGATTTGGAGTTGCGGTTTTGAAACAACTGGGTGGAAGAATATTGAAGATATGTGGACATATATATATATATATATATATATATATATATATATATATATATATATATATATATATATATATATATATATATATATATATATATATATATATATGTGTGTGTGTGTGTGTGTGTGTGTGTGTGTGTGTGTGTGTGTGTATGTATGTATGTACGTATGTATGTAGGTAGGTAGGTATAAATTTTAACTTCGAGCCTTCCTTGCCGAGATAGATAGATAGATATACATACATACGTACATACATATACACACCCATATACGCACACACGCTCACGCATATTACGGTAATCCTTGATAAAATTAAGCTGAACTCAGCAATACTTATTCCCGGTTCACTGAATCAACATAATAATACGGAGGAAGTCAGAAGAAAAAGTGATTCAGATATGGTTGAATGGGTTCATGTGAATTAGTAAGCTTCCGAAATTACAAACAAAGGCATTGACTCTATTCATTAGCAGCAATACAAAAAATGCGAGAAATGTAACTCAATCGCCGACGTTATCCTGTATGTAATGTAACACAAAGCATTATCATAACACACGGACTATGTGCGTTTCAAAGAAGAATAACCTAATTGCTAATCAGTACAATTTCTCTCGTTCATATCACCAATTCCTTTAAATAACTGCTGCAAATATATGATCATTTGTAAAAAGCGAGGATCAAATTTTGAAAAGAAGTCGTGATATATTTGGATTTTCTAAATGCATCGACCAACGCAAAAGCCGCAACAATCATTCGCACTGGTGTACATGATTTCTGTTTAATTTGGAAGAGCATGCTGGTGGAGATCGAAGTTGAGAGGAACGACGATCATTATAATAAAGGCAACAATTCACACATACCTAGGTTGGTAAATAGGATCATTCAACACACTGGCTCATACTGGCTGAGGTATACATATATATATATATATGTTTGTGTGTGTAAATATATATATATATATATATATATATATATGTATATATATATATATATATATATATATATATATATATATATATATATATATATATATATATATATATATTGGTATATATATATGTTTATATATATATATATATATATATATATATATATATATATATATATATATATATATATATATATATATATATATACATATATATATATATATATATATATATATGTTTGTATATATATATATATATATTTTTTTTTTTAATTTTATTTATGTGTTTCAGTCAAGTGGCTGCGGTCATGCTGGTGCACCACCGTGAATTTCACGTTCCTTGCATGGCTCTTCTCCCCCACCTGACATGGTCCAATCAAGAGAGAAGGCGGGAGAGGTATGCAGTAATATACATCTGGAAGATCCTGGAAGGAATTGTGCCAAATTTTGGCATTGAAAGCTACACCAATGCCAGAACGGGACGACACTGCATAGTGCCAAAGATCCCAGCAATGTCATCACGCTTCAGGA
Organism: Octopus bimaculoides; assembly: GCF_046866305.1. Lineage (NCBI taxonomy): Eukaryota > Metazoa > Mollusca > Cephalopoda > Octopoda > Octopodidae > Octopus > Octopus bimaculoides. Next base: position 10,733,325 of record NC_142937.1, on the reverse strand, counting down.
CCAGTTACTGCAACAGCTTGGGATTCAGGGGCCCACAGCTTTTTAATATTCTTCCAAAGAGCCTGATGAATCTGCACAAAGTAGATGTAGGAGTTTTTAAATCAAAGTTGGACCTCTTCCTATCGAGAGTCCCAGATGAACCTACCTCGCGGCAGGAGGTGCAAATGAGGGTTGCTAAATCAAACTCCATTCTCCACCAAGTGCCACATATTGTAAGAGGCTCCCTGTAATAACAGTGTAGCAACACGGTGGTGCATCAGCATGGCCACAGCTCTAAGCTGAAACTTTAAAATATATATATATATATATATATATATATATATGGGAGAATATACAAATAATAACAACAGACGAGGACAGGTGGTGTAAATAACAAAAGTATATATTAGTATGACGCTCGGGAATACGGAAAGTCTTTGACGTTTCGAGCTACGCTCTTCAACAGAAAGAATACGGAGACAAGGAGAAAAACACGGAGAAAAAAAATTGAATAGTGTTCAGTCAACGGTCAATCATATATATATATATATATATATATATATATATATATATATATATATATATATATATATATATATATATGTATATATATATATATATATATATATATATATATATATGTATATATATATATATATATATATATATATATCTATATATATATATATATATATATATATATATATATATATATATATATATATATATATATATATATATATATATAGAGAGAGAGAGAGAGAGAGAGAGAGAGATATAGATATGTTGGTATATATACATATATATATATATATATACATATATATATATATATATACATATATATATATATATATATATATATATATATATATATACAGATATATATATACATATATATATATATATATATATATATATATATATATATATATATATATATATGTATATATATATATATACATATATATATATATATATACATATACATATATATATATATACATATACATATATATATACATACATACATGTATATATATATATATATATATATATATATATATATATATATATATATATATATATATTTATATATATACATATATATATATATGTATATATATATATATATATATATATATATATATATATATATATATATATATATATATATATATATATATATATATATATATATATATATATATATATATATATATATATATATATATATATATATATACTTATACATATATATGAATGTGTACGTATGTGTTTGTGTGTACGTATACGTATATATTACTCAAAGAGTAATTAATATAAAATGCAAAGAATTATTAAAGAAAAATCATTAATAATAACTATTAATAGGAAGGGGAATAAATCCCTTATTCATGATTTCCGCCCGCTGGTCATATGCACTGTCATAAAGGACACATGCTGTTTACATGCTGGAACGCTTTCTTAAAAAAGATCTAATTCGAGTTCCCGTGCGGTGTGCGCCCGAAAACTGCGGCAAAACCATTCAACAATATTTCCGTTTCTGACTTATTCACGAATATACCATGAATGGTATATTTCATGTCACTTAAGCCAATTGACAGGAGCTGCAGTAAGAACTGCTCTGCTTTTAGACAAGTGTATTGCCATCACAAATGTCACACCCTGTTTGCATGTAGGAACACCTTAATTTGTATTGATAGATGTGTTAATGTTTTCTAACGATTCACTCTATGTAACAACCAACCACGCACGCAGACAGAAATCGGCATTTATCTATCAATAACATTGCAATCTGCACTGCCTTCATACAATTCACACGCTGTGTAGATGTAGCAGCATTTTCTGAATCCATATTAATAGCTGTGCTGATGTTTTCTTAATTGTTGTGAATGCATTAATAATCTACATGTTATTTTATTTTAAAATCTATATGCAAATTCATTTGTATGTCTTCTGCAAAAATGAATGTCATTCTGCTTCTGCATTCATTGCACATCTACTTCAACACTAGCCCTAATGAGGGAATATTGTCTGGGAAGGCACAAAAGCCTTTTCAGAATTTTTAATTTTGCAATGTTATGTCATATCTGATTAGCCTGTTATTAGGTTACAGGCTTCACGATTTCGGTATACATACATTTTTGCTCTGTCTTCCAAAGTTGTATACATTCTGGGAGAACGCATTAAAGTCATTTTCGGGGCAACTTTATTTGAATTCTTACCATCGGGTTACCAATTTCATGTTAATACGTAACTGACTTCACAATTTAGGTATTCATAACTTATTGGGATTTCCTAAAACAGGATCATGTCTATGACTGTTCGGTAATCTCTGTAAATGCATAAAAACTGTGTTAAGGGCTACATACTTTGTATTGCTGTAATTGGATTAGCGAAACAATTATGAAAACGGAACTAAGAGATAAGTCCTGCTCTTTCGGGAATTACCGGATACGTCACCTAGTATGTGTATATATATATATATATATATATATATATATATATATAATTGAAGAAATTAGAATCATGAAGAAGAGGTACGCTTGGACATTTATTTTTTAATCACCACAGTTGTGTCGACGCAATATAATTCTCCAGATGTGCAGGTGTTGTTTCCTTGCATTATGAGATGTTGTGTTTCATTTGCGGTGGCCTGAAACGTAAAACCTGGAAGTACATATAATACTACTACTGGACAGCACAGGGTAAATCTGAATGTGGGCGCGCTCTATAACGTACACTTCTACGTTCTTTACCGATTATAGCATAACTATATATGTATGTATATATGTATGTATATATATATGTATATATATATATATATATATATATATATATATATATATATATATATATATATATATATATATATATATATATATATATATATATATATATATATATATATATATATATATATATATATGTATATATATATATATATATATGTATATATATATATATATATAATACAAACACATATATCCATATACATACATACATATTGTGTAAGTATGTATGTGTGTGCCGGTGTGTGTGTTCGTTTATGTGCGTATGTGTGTATGTTTTGTGTGCATATATGTATGTGTATGTATACGTGCGCGCGTTTTGCGCACACGCGTGCATAGTTATACCTCCAATCTTTTCAGAAATCCGAAATGTTTATTAATTTTTTTTTGTAGGACTAACTTGGAGTGTATCTTTCGTTTTGCCAGATTTCAAATTTCAACAGAAAATCACGATATAGTAGATTTTTATTCCACATATAATTTTATAGTCTTCATTTAATATTTATTTCAGATTTTCAAGAGTCCATATATTTTGCCTTCACTGCTTTTAAAATCAACGTTACCACTGACAGCTAGAATTGGCAAGTTTCCATCTTTCTGCCAAAATTTCTTAATGTTCTTCTGGTTAACAGATTTAGGCTATAGCTGCGTTTTATTTTTTAAGTGTATAATTTTATTTTTATTGGAATATTTCAAATAATTACTAACTTTAAATATTCTGACAAAATTTCAAGATATTTTTACTTTCTTTAGAGGCATCCTCTTTACAATGGGATTCTACCATTACTCGTAAAAGCAAACTTTGCTAAAACATCTAGAATAAAGATGATATGCGATGCTAATACAAATTCAGAGCATAAATATTCACGGGAAACGCTTCAGAAAATGGAAAAAAGTAGCCCGATCATCAAGGAATATATAAATTCCTCACGAAGTTGTGCGCCAGCGGGTGATCACGTCTAATCGACAAAATACTGACAAGAACTATAAAAGAAAAACTGTATAATTGAAATATCAATTTTAAATTTACGATTTTTCTCCAAAGTGTAGCAGCACATTTTTCAATTATAAACAGTTGGCAATACTGTTAAACAAATCGTGCGTACGTCCACCAGAAACATCCGGCATATTAATATATATATTCCTTTCTTATATTGAGACAAAGACTAAACTTTTGGGGAAAGTGTACTAGCAGATTATATTGAGGCCGGCCGTCAGCTGGTAATGATCTCATCGATTTTGAGCGGATGAAAAGCAAAGTCGACCTCGATAGAATATAAACTCAGAAAGTAAAGACGGAAGAAATACCTTTAAGCATTTTGTCCGAAACAGTAACGATTCTGCTAGCTCACCACCTTATTAATACTTATAATATGAATGATTATGAAAAGATATATATACTTATGTAAAGACATACATATGTATTGAGACACAGTGCAGAAATAGTCCTCTATGATTACGTATATATTACGGTTGGCAATGAAAATATAACAGCAATCACAAATAAAATAAGTGCTAATAAATCCTAAGACACATAAATATAAATGTAGCTGTTCTAGGTGAATGTAATAATAATAATAATAATAATAATAATAATAATAATAATAATAATAATAATAATAATAATAATAATAATAATAATAATAATAATAATAATAATAATAATAACTAGCTGGACCCGTTAATATCTCACGAAAGATAAAAAAGTGTAAGCATCTGTAAATTGTGTTCTGGTGCTATGAGAAATGCTTCTATATTGTGACACTTACAGAATATAGAAAGAAGTGTAAAACAAATAACTATAAAATCGAACTAAAATATCTCGTTTACGCAAATGTAAATAGAATTACAATTTAGCTTAAAATACATCGTACACGTTCAAAGAACCTTCTACGGAAAGTTCTTCTGGTATTCTTCTATTCTTTTACTTGTGTCAATCATTTCACTGTGGCCATAGTGGAGCACCACCCTTTACTGGAAGAAGGCAGCGGCGGAGAGCTTCTTTTAAGTTTGTAGAGAAAACTTTAAAAGCGCCTGAAAAGAAAATATTGTCTTTTCAGAAGTGAAATAAGTACCGGGAGTGGGAGAAAGAAGAGAAAACTAAACCTCGATCGTTCTAGAACTCCCAGAATGAAAACGTAAATACCCTAAATACTTTCCACCTATTCGCTACCAAATGTCTTTCCCTCTTCTTCATTGTTAAAAGTAAAGAAGCTAGAAAACATCGATCGTATTTCAGTCTAATTGTCATTTTGAATAATAAATGTTGAAAGTGAAGGCTTTATCTTGGCTTCCCAAGCCAATGTTATGATAAATGGTGTAGACCCAAAGTGCCGATACTGCAACGATGGGTTAGAGGCAGTCGACCAGCTAATCTCTGGATATAATGTTTTAGCACATTGGATAATGTGTGGGCATTATAAAATCAAAACTGCTACCAAATGGTACAAGCAGCACCCTGATGCTGTATCCCAGTATGTACAGATCGGATCATCAAGGCAAATGTACCAAATATTGTTGTGAAAGACAAAGCCATAAAGTCCCTTTATTGATTGACATGTGCATATCCTACGACCATAACATCTCGGCAAAAGAATTTGATACGCTGTGAAAATATATAAAGTTCAGCTAATCGAAATCGGAAAATGTGGCATCTTAAGACTGTTTCAATAACACTGATTCTAGGAGCACTTAGAACGATCAAGAAAAGGAACTGAAAACTACTTAAGAATGATCCATGACATAGCATCCATGCAGGAAGTGCCAAAGATTGTCTCAACAGGTACGTTACACGTATTGACAAGAGCATTGTCGCTGTAAATTTTCTTTCCTTTTCCCCTTTATTTTAATTGTCTCCTTTTCTATTTTTTTATTTTTACATTTTCTTTTAATGAGAGGGTAGTTCACTAGATACATTGGTCATTAGGTTGTATATACAACCTCACTAACAAAGATAATACTGTCCTGCAAGATTTTTTTTTTTTACTGTACGGTATCTTTTCAAAGATATGTACGGCAAATAGTGATTCATGGTGTTCTTTGTTCATCTCTAACAAATCAGGTTCTTAAGTTATACAGAAAAGTTACTACTTTTTTTTTTTGCATAACGTAAGTAAATAATAAAGTATATTAGCAATAAAAATGCTTACTTATATTGACTTCGAAAATATAATATATTTTCTTTATTGTCAGATTGTGAATATGTCTAGAGGCTGCACAATTTCGCTAGACATTTATATTTTGCTATGTCTGCGAATATTCACTTCTTCGGATTCATGGAGTATTATTGCTCATGTGTTGAAGCGTTGCTATTTACCTTATTTTCTCTCCCAAGTGAGATACCAGTTGTGCTATTTTTTCAGGAATCTGTATAGATGTTTAAGTGTTGATCAATTGCTATGTGTTTCTCTGCATTCATTTTGATCATTCCTAATTCACTTATCATTATATTTCTCTATCTTCAGACAATACATTCATGTCTCTCATATCACATATATATATATATATATATATATATATATATATATATATATATATATATATATATATATATATATGTATATATATATACATGCATAAATACATACGCACATATATATATATATATATATATATATATATATATATATATATATATATATGTATGTATTGATATTTACTGAATTTGCTATGTTGGACACTATCTATGCAACAAAATGAACAATTCAATGCCAAAGGTACAATTAGTGCGAATGCTGAAATCTCATAGTAAAAATAGGCTATAGGCCCTATCCCCAAACAGAACGCGTGACATAATCCATCACATCGAAAATAAGATCAAAAACGTCACAAACGATAATTATCGCAGTATTTTTAAAAACACTCAGATGTGACAAACAATTTCATAACTCAACAGGTCGCTGATACGAAACACGAACATTTTGACACCATCTTCGAAATGTTTCAGTGAAGTTAAACATTTTGTGTGTTTCTGAATGTCTAACTTATATATCCTGCATTGCAATCGCTCTATATACAGCGTACGATCTCAGATCAAAACACTTGCTATGTGAATATATCTTCGCTAATATAAATAATGATGACGATGGTATTTACAAAAGTAATGCAATGAACTAATTCCCCTGTATTATAAGTTATTAGAACGATTTCTCTTTCTTTTTTTTTTTAGTTAAATACAGGTTTATTGTATGCTAAATTGTTTCAGTATATTCAACACATAACACAATGATTCAAAACGACATAATGTGACTGTAGAATTTGTTGTTTTATTAATAACATTAAACCTCGCTAATAATCCTTAAAAAAACTTGTTTACATAAAAGCATAAAATCCATTCACTGGATGTGCGAGAAAAACCTGTCAATCCTATGTTTATGATTCCCTACATTTTACCCTGAAAACATTTATAATAATAGAACATTCATTTTTCTAGTTCAAGCTCAAACATATCAAATATTTGAACATTAGTCCGGTCTGGTCTGGCAAGCGTTTCTAGAGTGTATGCAGCGCAGAACAACCTCCATTATGATTGAAATATTTACCCATTGTGTATATAAATCAAACATAGGCAAATCTATTATTTATTTATTTTGCATTAGTGTTGATAAAAATATTATCTTCCTTAAACAATTACATTCAAGCGACTTGTTAAAAATGTTCATGTCATGATAGTGCGTGGTCATTCATTAAAAAACCCAATATTTTACATTAAAAAAGACTATTATTTCATAACTTATTTACGAATCAATATATCTGATTATTTTCATGTTTGTTTATAATTTCTTTTAATTTCGCTATGTCTGGCTCTATGTTTGCTTTTGGATAAGGTGAGGATTTTAGCAGAATTAAGTAATAGAATTGCAAAGCAATATTTGCCATCTTGAATATTTATCGTAGTTAAATGAAAGAATTGGAGAGAGAAAAATTCCTTTCTAATCTTTAAATTTCTTAATAATCTCCTTTTGAATTTTTATTTCATCCGACACTCTGTGTTAAATATTACTTGTATTTAAATTGAGGCGATTTAATCATCATGATCATCATCATCATTATTACTGTAGTCATGAATTTTTTGTTTTTAGTTTTGCCATTGTTGTTAGTTTCATTTGTGTCAATTTATAAACAGAATAAAAGGTAGCAAGGGAGAGATAGAAGAGAATATGAATACGCACGCGCGTCCACACACAAACACATACACACTTATACAAATATATATGTATGAATACATAACCATATATATATATATATATATATATATATATATATATATTATTAACCATATATATATATATTTATATATATATATATATATATATATATATATATATATATATATATATATATATATATATATATATATATATATACAGAGAGAGTAGAGAGAGAGAGGGGGGAGACAATGTAGGGAGGGTGAGTACACATACATAATTACCGATATCCTCTAGCATTGCGGGCGGTCGTTAAACGATGATGATGAGGGGGAGGAGGAGGATAAAGTGTCTAGCACACACAATAGAAAACGTACTTTTACAAACATAAATGTACCAAATTTCTATAAAGTAAGAGTTAGATTCTGAAAGACATTTAAGTATTAAACTCAACAAACGATATTTTTCAGAAGAACATTTAATTGGCTACTGACATTCACCATTGTACCGGTACACGTTTCCAAACTTAATTTTCTGGCGCCGATTCCGATAAGGATTTTACTTGTCCGCTGCCATCATCCATTGTTAAGATATTTCAAATTGCTCTAATTACTAACAAATGTAATGTTTAAGGGGGAAAAATTCCCCATCGTATCATATGCACACAAAATTTGGGCTGGCTAGGGAAAATCATGATTTTGGTTTAATGTAAGCCTCTAATGCATGACCAGTAATAAGCTACACCACTTTTCATGATAATCAACAGGTATGCTAGATTCATTTCTCTCTGATAAGACTGGTTGATCTAATCAGGGACTTTAATTTCACCAAGTCAATAGCTGAACATTTAGCATCCAGGCTGAACAAATGGAATTTGGTAAGGGAGCAGTGCTAATCAACAATGTACAGGAAAGGAGATGAGGAATTCGGAGTATACTGTGATATTTATAAAGATCTGCACTTCTGCACTGAAATAAATGACTTGATTATAGCTATTGCAATTGATCATGACCCAAAAGCATTGCGAATTTTCACAGAAAACTCATCAAGAAATCTCAAAGCAGTTTTACTGTACAATAGAAATCTGTATTCACTTGCCTATCCCATGTTATTTACGGATGAAAGAACAATATGGAAATATCAAAAGGATTCTTCAGAAAGTACACTTTACAGACTTTGAGTTGAATTTTTATGGTGATTTTAAGATGCTCGTCTTCTTGCTTGCCTTGTAGGGTGGATACACAAACTATTCGTGCTTTTGCTTCGTATAGGACAGCAGAGCTTCTCATGAATATTAATGGAGGGTTCAGTATCCTCACCCCACCCCTACGAAATGACATGCAAACTGTTGTAGAGTTTTTCAAGGTTTTGTTACGTCTACGTCACATAAAACTGGATTTGGACAAACGGTTTGTGAAGACCTTAGATCATGGTGGAACAGCCATTCATGAAATTCGTCTACTCTTTCGGAATCTATCTGAGGCACAGGTTAAGGGCGATGTCTTTACTGACCGAAAAACGGAAAATATTGAGGTCAGAGAAACTTGAAAAGCAATGTGTGATGTCGAAAAAATATGGTGCGCATATGATAGTATAGTTCATGGTTTCCAAGGTAACAACAAAGATCCCAACTACAAGCAGCTAAAGAACTATTGAATGCCCTTGAAGGAGCACATTTTGTATTCAAATTTAGACTTCTTTCCTGAAACGTAGGTCAGGTAAGTGAGGAGCCTGGTGAAGGATTCCATAAGGACATTGCTGCAGTTGAGCAATGATATCAAGGAAAAATGGGACACTGCTATGACGGTAGATTATGTATAGTTACATGCACGTAAAGACAAAAGAGCTCACAGTAATAAGACACACTCTTCAATATGCATTTCTAGAGTTATCCCATCATATGCCTACTTACATTTGTTGTTTAGCTTAAAGTGAGATACACAAATTGATTACAAAAATGCTGCATGACTGATATTGTCGCACAATGTAAATAGATTTAATAAAAATCTACCGCAACAACGCATATCTTTCTTCCGATAAAAAGACATGCTTATCTCTTAAAATATCGACGGTAGGCAAAATCTAAGACTATTTTTGAAAACAATAAAACTCTGAGTAACAGTGAACAATTTTACAAAATCAAGCTTGATGTTACACATTGCAACATACGTGTATTTGTGCATGTGTGTGTGTTTTGTATTCATACTCCGAGAGTGACAATCTACCCGTGTAATGGGCACTGCATTTTCTTCTTTACATTTCAAATGTGTATGCCTTGTAATTTTAGGTTTAGCTAGAGAACAGTTAGTTGAGCTATTTGTACTGCACGTTTATCCATCACAATACAGGTGTTTAGGAAATTG
>NC_142937.1:10703041-10718041 GCF_046866305.1 Octopus bimaculoides | reverse complement strand
TTTAACCCAGTTCTCCATTGATCCGAAATAGAAAAAAATTGCACCTATCCTGTGTAGTTATTGTCGCTTTTTCTGCTGCAATCCATGTCTAACATACATCTTTCAGGGTTTTTACATTTACAGTTTACTTTTGCTTGGGATTTCTAATGTTATTATCAGTTGTAGATTCATATTTCTTTTTGTCTGTGTAGGCGTTTTTAAATTATCCATATTTTCCTTCGTATTTTCTTCTACTTTTTTGTTATAAGTTTTTCTGTGCATTTCATTCTTTATATTTTCGTAGAATTTATCATGTTTTCTATTATTTATCGAAGATATTATACTAAATAGGTTTGGGAAACAGAGAATCCAAATCTCATATATTTGCCATTAGATATATAGGGAGGGAGTAATGACTAGATAATAATACGAATGAAAGGAAATAAATACTAATGAAGTTACGCTTGTAAACTTCGGTTGAGAATTTGATTTGGTGAGTGAAAGAAATAAATTAGTTGGAAAACGAAATTAATATGATGTTCACAAAGAATAAATCTAAATGTACTAACTTTGAATATTGAAATATTTAATTACTATCCACTGATGAGTTCAAATGATTTAATAGAATGATGTGTATTACTTTTGTTGACGTACATATTCTTCAATTGTATAACTGAAATATGGTCTTTTGCGACAGAAACAGCAGTCTGGTTAAATTAAATACATAATGTATATTACCATCAAGTCTTGTTCCATTCATTTGATGACATTTATTGGACTGCGTCTAATAAATTGATTCTTCTAATGATATCTATCTATCTATCTATCTATCAACATACCTATCTATATATATGTGTGTGTGTGTGTGTTTGTGTGTGCGTATGTGTATATATACGTATATATATATATATATATATATATATATATATATATATATATATATATATATATATATATATATATATATATATATATATATATGTGTGTGTGTACGTATATATGTATATATCTATGTATCTCTGTATATATGTATGTGTGTGTATATATATTTACATGCATACATACATATACATATATACATATATATATATAACTATATGTGTGTGAGTGTGTGTGTGTTTGTGTGTGTGTGTGTGTGTGTGTGTGTGTGTGTGTGTGTGTGTGTGTGTGTGTGTGTGTGTTTGTGCGTGTATACATATCTGTGTCAGTAGAAAATCGTCGTAGAAGTAACTAGGAGACTGAGTCGATCATGATATCTTGATATTTCTTATCTTTAGTTTTGTAATATAGGCTATATTTTCACAGTTCCCCCCAAATAGTTAATTGAAGATCAGTGAATTGAAATTATAGCCGAATGCAAGCCTAACAGTGTACGTACGTCACGCACTATGTAATTACCACTGACAGGAATTTATTTTTGACCCCTCTAGGTACTTAGCCTACCTGTGACAAACCTATTTTGATATGGCAAAACACATACCTGAAATATTTTTAACTACCATTGGTTTGAATTGCAAATAAATAAATTGTAAACATTTAGCAAATATATGCTCTCACCATTTTGGATTATCTTAATTTGAGTGCCCTCATGTTGTACTCAACTTCATATATGAAGTAATTGTGGTTCTTACAAAATTTCATTTGCATTAACGATTGTACATTTCCAGTTGTATTTTATTGAATTGTTGAAATTTCAGAATCACCACGGACCTCTTTAAGCAAAATTCCTCATAGATTCTTATGAATCTTTTGTTTTCGTTTTTTCTGTTGAACAAGAATGAAACTTCAGTAGATAATTGTTTCCTTTTGACTCATTTCATTAAATTTATCCAGCAACATAACATTGTATCAAGAGATTTTCTTTCCTGTGTGTATTGTAACCACACACTCCATGTTTAAAATAACTAGTACCGATTTGTTGTGAAATTACGTCAAGTAAAATGCCGTCCAAAAACATAGAAGGAAATCATAAAAAATATTGGAGCAGGTTTCACAATTGTGTGCCGGACACAACATTGTAAAATATATTAAAATGCTATGAACAAAAATGTTCATTTATATACAGATCAGGCAAAGTAATGGGTATAAATTCAGACAAAAGGGATCTCGCTTAGTTTCCACTGTGAAGCATTTGCCAAATTGTGGCATATATATTACAGGAATACTAGCATATTTGAAGCAATTGTAATGTTTTCGGCATGATACATCATTAATAATGAAATATATACGTCATGTTATATCTTCTGTCCATTTATATTTACTTCATAGTATTATCTTTGTGCACTAACTTATATGAAGTTGTTTCCGTTATGTTTACATAAGGATGAAGATAAAATATTCGATCAATTGTTTCTTTTATTTGTCTTCTTTTAGTATTGATATAAGTAGGATTATGTGAGATATTGTTTAACTTATCATCTGCAATGGACGGTTTTATCAAAAGAAATATTTTCATTGCAAATTTGCATTCCCTATTCATATAGAGAAGCATATTTTCCTTCTAGCATTAAAATTCTTCAAACGCGACGCAGAAGCGGCAACACATTCCTATTGATCGTGCATACCTACTCACATACCTGCATTCACATACAAAGACACACGCACACACACACACACACACACACACACATATCTGTAGATATATGAATATTTGTGTGTACATATATATATATATATATATATATATATATATATATATATATATATATATATATATATATACACACACACACACACACACACATACACACACACACACACACACGAAGTCTGATCAATAAGTATCGGGACTATTGCCATAGTAACAAAGCTAAACCACACAGTGTGAAGCCGCTTGCCAAATATTGAACGTAAACACTGTTGTGCATGCGCACTAAGTTTTAAAATTCTACCTCACTTCCGCTGTTACAGCAGTGCATGAAAGGAAGGTGTGTAGCGTATGATCGTCACGTTAACAATCACAGAGAAAGCTGTCATGGATATTCCTGCTCAGATGCATGTGCAATGTTGCAGAAAGTAAATAGAGAGGGGTGTATGAGCCGCACACATGTGTACGAGGTCTTCCGACGTCTCCAAGATGGCCGAAAGATGTCTATATATTGATGGTTCTGGGAGACCCACAACCAGCAGAACTGAGAAAAAAAACCGCAGAGGTGTGTGCAGCTGCAATGGAAATCGTCGAACCACCATCCGTGAGTTATCAGAGAATATGCAGATTACTCCCAGATCAGTCCATTATCCCTGAGGATTTAGGTATGAGACACGAATCTGCCAAGATTGCTTTCAGCTGAAAAAAAAAAACACACTCGGGGTTTAGTTGCATAAGACCTCCTGGGTTGTGTCGAGGACGATGAAAACCTTTTTCCTTAACAAACAATCAATAGCCTCTCTTGCCTAACCACATCACCTATTGATGACTATATGTGATAAACCACACAAGAATAATTTCGCTATTATGCTTGAACGGTCACCTCATGTTATTCAGCAATGATTAAGTATATACGGGTCTTCTGTGATTTATCTCATATAGTCATCAATATGTGATGTGGTTAGACAAGAGAGGGTACTGAGTGCTTCTTAAGGAATACTCCGAGTTATCATTCAATCAATAGATACATATACGATGGCTAAAACAGGATGCTTTCTTTCACAATCTTGCTACCAGATAACTAACCGGTAAAAGCATAAAATATTTTAATAAATAAATATTTAACTATTCGCAGTCCATTGTCAACTTCTATATATATATGTATGTATGTATGTATGTATATATGTTTGTATGTATGTATGTATGTGTGTATGTACGTACGTAAGTATTTACATATGATTAAATGTAAGTACGTATGTATATACATATTCCATTTGAATCAGATAAATGGTAATTACCCTAAATTTCGTTGAGTGGAAATGCAAATTTTCCCCGATTTTCATATATTACTCTTGTTTGTAGAAATTTAGTTTTGATTAAGATTTAAGCGTTTCATTGCCATTACTGTCCCCGTTACAGCGATTGCAATAAATACTATATACATAACGCACAAAGTTCGTGAGTCATCATCAATCCAGTGTGTATATATTTGCATAGCCGCTTAAGGATAACACTACCCACCGAGTCTCGTAATGTGCTACGTGAAACCAATCGATGAATTTACATTTGTTAGCAGCGTTTTTGTTGTCTGAAATTCCATAATTCTTGGGTGTCTGTAATTGTATTGTTTTTCACTTGATTAAATACAGACGCTCACAAATACACAAGCATTCTCATTCACACATACGTAGATGTACACATAAATATTTGTCTGTGTGTATATATATGCATTAAATTGAAGACACATCAACTCTATATATTGTAAATATATGACATATTACTATTTACTGTTGTTGTTACTGCTGTAGCTATAGAGACTTGCTTTTGTTGGTGTTCTCTATGTTTTGCTTGTTTCCATTACAATAATTAATAAGATATATTTCCAGTCGTCTGCTTTTCGTTTTTCTGTCATTTCGTTGTTAAGCTGAGGTTTATGCAGAACTACAAATATCAATACATATATATAAAAGCAACAGTGCTATTAAATTAACTATAAATTTGCTATTAAACTAATATGCATTAAAAAATACTATATTTTATGGTGTGATGACAAATATTTCCTGTTGTAACGAGTAAACGAGAGAATGTTACTATGAAATTTACTATAGTAACATTTTTCTCTTTCATATCTCTTTGCTATTTGATAATTTTAGTTTTTATCATATTTATAATTCATTCTATAAATATAAATTAATTTATTAATTTTAATCACCTGTCGAAAAAGAGAAAGAACCTAAATTAAATTGTCTGCACAGTATTTTTATTTAAATATTTTTTAAGGTGTGTCTTATCATTTGAAAGTATTAGATAAACATCCTTTTAATGCGGTAGAGTAAAGTGTTTGTCTACGTCAGTTTGATTTTCTCTCGTTAGAAATGGTAATTAGTTAGGTAATGTTTATGTAATTAGTTTTATTTTGAATTGCAACAATTTTAAATATCACACTGTATACAGTGTGACTGACTCACCGGGAGGCAATAAAACTGTAAAGTAGAAGTGGTGATGTTGCTTCTGGGTAACAAAACATTCTGAACTATAATAATTTTCAACGTATCTGAGACGTTCAGCCGCGTCGGAATATCTTGAAAAACTAAAGAAGCATTGCACAATTTAACACTACATGTATCTCAATTTTTTTAGTTTGGATAAAATTATTCAATCGAAATTGAATCTTGGTGAAGAAAGAATGTGGTCTTCATTCAATTGCATTTCAGTCTGAGTTACCTTTCTCTCACTGTAGCCCAAGCAGAACAAAATATCCTGGAACATACATGCTATAATAAAAACAGGAAGAAATGCAAAGCTCCTAGATTATTTGGTCGACGATGTACACTATTTTACATTTGATCACAGTTTTGCTATGCAAACTCACACGCTGGGACTGAGTAAGCTCATTCCATACATGTACTTTCATTATTTAACATTTCTCAAAAAAATTAATTGATAGAATCTTCTATTTGTTTTGTAAAAAAGCATCAGGTAAGAAATTTGGCTTAAATGTCTACTACGCTGATCAACAATGAGTTGATCATAATATCATATTCTTAACTCTTTTTTTTTCTTATCTGCCACGATGATCAACATGATATATCTAAAGGAGGCCACGGCATAGTTCAGTCAGCGACTGGAAGAGAATGTTGGTTGTAATAAATATGGCTGGTACCGAGGGATGTCTAAAGTCTGCGCAGACTGATTTTGGATTTCTTCCATTCACTCTGCAACAACTAGACCTATGACTACAGTCAAAGGGAGCGCTAATTCTTCATGTTTTTCTGATTCCTTTCATTTTTTGTTCCACTATTTGAACTCAATTTCATTTCGTTATTTCTCGTGATTTCATTAGTTCTATTGCACTAATTTTTAACTAGTATAGGCCAATGCCCACAGCCGCAGATCCCTTGGAGACACTAACTCGTGAAAAATTATTTGAACTTTGTTTGGAATGGATATCACATCCAACATATAGCGCAGATTACCATTTATCTTGGCGTTTACAAAATTCTTTGAATCGTAAAACTTTCAATAATGATGATGACCTGAAATCGCACTTGCTTCAGTTTTTGGCTGATAAGGACCAGGAGTTCTATGAGCGCGGTTTCACGAAGTTGTCAGAAAGATGGTAAAAGATCATCGGAGAAAATGGAAAATATATAATTGATTAAAGTTCATTCATTATATGAAAAAGATGACTTATTTTCGCACTAAAAAACCGAAATTACTTTCTTGCCAGCCAATATCAGTAGCCGATAACAATATACTGTATACATTAAACAGTGTTTATCTTTCACCAAATGCAGTACTTTGCTTTACCTTAATGGAAAAGTAAAATATGTGTATTCATAAACACACACAACATATATATATGTATATAATAGACACATATACGCTGACACCCAGGCACACACACACAGATACGCAAATATCACACATATAAATATATACTTGTACAAGACAAAGAGTCTTAACACTTTTTGACTGCAATAATTACTACACATCGAGACAAAGATACGGAATAAATAATATTCAAAAAATCTGTTACTTTGATATGAATTCTACAAATTTCCAATTAATTATCATGAATAGCAATTTACACCATTGCTAATATGCATTCAACATTCTTGCAGGTTTTTCTTTATCATCAATGTTACAAAGTAACATATCTCCATTTATACATCTGACCAATAGTAGATTAGTGCTCATTCTTGTTTAATTTTGTAAATGAAAAGAAACAACTAAGAAAGTAAATCACATTAAAAGAATGCATTTATTATCAGCTCTATGAAAGTTATAACGCCTCTTTCGAAGCTCTTCTGTTGTTTTACATTTATATCACAATGGGCTATTCTAAACACATTGATGTTCTCGAGCAATTCAAAAATCTAGAACTTCGCTAAGTCAAATTTCTATATATTCTATAGAAGATGAAGTGTCGATTACAGAAGAATTTAAACAAGTTTACACAAAGAAATCTCATTCTGCAAAATATTTTGTAGTGAATGGAGGAAAACCATTAACTATGCACTTATTATATTCTATATTCTCCTTATAATTCAATAACTAAAATATCTTTATATATTAACCTCGACATCTCAAATCATTGACAATTAATCTCTGTCTTTAGTAAGAAATTCTTCGGCTATATTTTGTTTCCTTGTTATGGGTGATAGTGATTTTATGTGCACGAGTGCACAACTGTGTATGTGCGTGTATATATATATATGTGTGTGTCAGCGACTTAAGGAGAAAGCTGATCCTTTAAACATTTACCATTCATTTATTATTAGAATATTTCATTAAAAGACAAGTCAATATCAAATGCAGGACAAAAACATCCAAAGAGCACCAATTGACTTCGTGTTATGACTTTCACTGAAATAATTGTCCAGATCGGTGATTTTTCAATCTTGGTTCAAATATAATAACTCCCACCATAGATACATTGACTCACGCCATTTATAGAATTATGGTTAGAATAGAATTTTTTAAAGTATAATCAGAACTACATCTGAAGACCTAATAATGAATGCCTAAAAAGTAGTATAAGACGTAAAACAGAAACTCTTATACTTTCAACTCCTGCATCGACAACGCTTTTTATACATTTTGAAATACCAAAATTATATTCACGAATGATCCTATTCAAAGCTACTGAGTGAAATATGATCCATGTATATAATTTCTTGTAATATCTTGTACATACTTAGAAGAGGTTGCATAAGCTGAAGGACCTAGAATATTTGTTCCTACATTGCAACTGAAATTATAAAAAAGAAACCTTTCTACATAGTATACCACCATGTCTATTTGCTGTTATAACCTAAGGATTTGGAGTTAAATGTTACGGAACTCGAATTTAAAATCATCGAAAAATGTACAGCTATGATAAATATTAATTAATGAATTTAGAAATTGACAGGAACATTAACAGAATATTCATATGTTGGACAGAAATCTATATAATATGTTGCACTTAGAATTCCCTTTTCAAAATATAAATGATAAAATGCTTGGTTAAAAATGCAAATTATCTGAACTAACAAACTTTATCGGTTATAAATTCGATTTATGTTGATTTGAAAACAAATACATCAATGACCAAAACAAATACACGACTGACTATATTTGGAGGGGCGATATGGAAGGTATCGATATACCAAATCATGACGTGCGAACCAGCTGCAATGGTAAAATTAAGGAATCCGATGACCATCGCATAGTTAGTTTAAATTCCGAAGACAATTCCCTAGTTTTTCCCTTATATCATTTCTGATATAGCGAAATTGTATTTGTTGAAGGAGTAGAAATTTGAAAAGTGAATGATGATGACGACAATAACAACGATGAGGTCATTGAGGATGAAGATAATGATGAGTATGACGATGGGAAAGATGATGATCATCATGACATACAATCCTTGGAAATAGGAGAGTCATAACATCAGATTGAAAATCAGGGTGCAGTAACAATGCACAAGTTATAAAAGAATGACTAATTGAACATAATGAAATAGTCAACGTTTCTTTCTTGTGATTTAGTTGTTACGAAAAGAGATATGTCAAAATTTATGAACTGCTGAGAGTTCAATAACTATTAATAAATATTCGCATTGCAATTTATTTGAATAACATTTATACATTTGCAACAAGAACTAGTTTATAAGATATCTGTTTTGTAGATAAACGTGTCTTGTTATATTTTGCAGATTTTGCCTCTAGAAATTTAGAAAATACAATGTTTGGATAGAAACGTCATTGAAGTTATGTTATACTAATAAGTTTACGGTAGGTTTTATATTGAAATCGTTGAAATGGTGTTCACAGCAGTTTAAGATTTTCATGCAACCGGACAATTGAGACGTTTGCTATAAAATAACTCGACTATTCAAATTAACTAAGGTGCCCACCAGAACGAATGTTTACTGGATGTAATTAATAAAAAACGAAACATGCATCTTTAAGTCATGCTTAAAAAAAAACCAGCTATATGCATGCTTGAATATACGCAAGCACATTTTAAATAAGATATGCTGACTCAGAAGTATTTAGGATTAGTTTATGCATAATGTATAAATATATATATATACAGACACACACAAATAAGGATTACAAAACTAATTCAGGGATAGCAAAATCCTATAAAAGTATTGGTTAATTACCTATGCAAAGAATATTGAATATTTCATTTAATGCTTAACTGCAAGGTAACTATACAAACGGTGGTTTATATTATAAAAAAGATAAGGAAATAGAGAGGTAATTAATAAATTATTATTCATTAATTAAATAAGTGACAATCATCCCTTACAGACGTTTGAATTACAGACCTTCAGAAAATTAATCAATAAAATTTAAAATTATTTGAAAGTCGAATCTCGTCAGAGGTAGTTTAAGATATACAACATAGCACGTTCTGTAAACGGCTGCCAACACGGCTGCAATCGGTTAGCATAAGAATGTACATTAGATGAACGGTATCAATTAAAGAAGCAGTTCATTATCTTCCAGAAGTAAACACCTGCCGCTTGATGAGCTTTCTCTTCGACATAGAAGGAAGATAAACACAACGATGAGCATAACAAGCAGAAAAAACACAAATCATTGATTTGTCGATGCAAAATTTATGAACACCCCTACTATTAAAACCAATACAATCGAAAATCGATTTATTGACTACGATTAACAAATTTAAAGTTAGTGGATTTTCCTATGCTGCACAAATGGTAAAAGAACGTATGTAACCACAAAGGTTTTGAGAAATAGTAAATATCTCCTAGTGTACTATGTATTAAACATGTTCAACTGAATCCATCACAGAAGAAACTAATTTTAAGACAATTATTCGAAAATGCATGGGAAATATGGTAGGAAATTGGACGTTTGCATGAGATAATTCTAGAGTATCAAAAATGTATATGAATAAGAATAAACATTCTGTACGTTAGAGGTGAGTTGCGATCAGGAAGTATACAACAGAAAATTGAAATAATGATGAATTGGTTCTCATCAGAATCTACATTGGGGAAATTGTATTAAGAAAACAAGATACTTCATTTTCCTCCAGAAGTAAATACCTGCCTTTTGGTGATGATCGTTCTCTTCGATATAGAAGATAAAACGAATATTATTCATCTCTTGTTGCTGCAGAAATACAGAACAGAGGATAGTGAGATGTATTTGGAGGCCAAGTTGAAACGGAATACAGCAAATGATTAAAACAAAAAAAACGCAAAAAGAAATCAAATCAGAAAGGAGAAATGTATTAAAAAACGTTGGGTTGTTCAAAAAGTAGGAAGAAGCAGCTTAAAAGAACGACCGATCGGCAATGAGAAAAAAATGGTGATATCCGGTCACCTCAACAGCAGGACCATTTGATTAAAAATCTCAAATCAATAGATTTCAATGCGGCACCAGAGATTCCACGGCAACATAGATTCCACCCCCGGAGAATTCCCGCCTGATCATTATATATCACCAAATCGACAGAGATTGGAAGTAAGATTTGATCTTTTGTTTTATAAATGGTAGGATCTCTCGATTTGGACAATATCCGTTGACCCAATTTGTCTCTCAAGCAAGAATTCCGTTCTTTAATTCTTCATAGATCCTAAATAATTATTGTCCTATTTATTGATTTCAACCATTGCTATATATTACTTACGATTTATGAAATATGTAACGGATGGTTTCTAAATATTCATACTATAACACGACCACAAATAATAATCGCACTTGCTCGTGATGTTATTAGCCGAAAAGATGACGTTGTACTATTTTAGTTGAAAGGCTTTATGTGGTATGAAATGTGATGCTTGCCTGTAAAATAGCAGCATCTACCCGATCAGGGAGAACTTACTTATGCCGAGTACGCGAAATATTTCAACCGATGCAATCAATGATATTTCTCAGATTCAGAACTAGTATTTTATAGCTGTAAGGATTAACATATTTGAGATAAATATTTATTCAGTGACCCAAAATCCTGGTATTGTATGTCAAACTCTCTCGCTGGATGTTAATATTGTCGCGGTTATTGTTTTTGTAGTTGTCTACTCCTATGACAGGCCTGTAAGAATGCTTTTAAACAGAAATCTATTCTTATAATAAGCTAGTTATAGTTCATATTATTTTAACGTATTCATTTCCTTTCCGAAATGAAGTAGAATCATGTGAAATGTAACATAATACTATGTTTATAAGTTCTCAATGATTGGGTAGTAGTACCCTCGGGAAGACGTTCCCTAGGACAATGTGTTTATTAGCATAAAAAACACTCGTTTCTACGCTTGAGATAATTCTTTAATTGGTGAAGAAAAATGAATTATCTATAAAGTAGTTGTGGTTAAATATTTTACTTTTTATTAAATTCCATTAATAACGCTCACACAGACACGCGTGTTTTCAAATTTCCTTTCTAATGAACATGTATTTTTTTTTCATCAAAATTTACTTTTCTCAAAGAGTTAACTGCATTTCTGTATGCTTCCATAGGTATCATGCATCAGCAAATTTAGATATTGGCACATGAACAGATAATATATTTTTGTTAAGTCTGTTCATGCATTTGCACATGTTCCAATAATGAGGTATTTGGAAATAAACACAGTTGACTGATTCCGGTTCACATTTAAAATGTATACTGTTACTGTGATAATAAAATGAGAAAAAGAGAAAAAAGCATCACAATGCACTATTTTCAACAAGCATATGTTGAATAGCCACAAGGGCGACGAATATAAACATATTACATGTACCAAGAGCAACAAACGTGGGGTTAAAAAGGGAATCAGTTACTTGAACAAAACATTGATGGAGAGAACATCACAAAATATTTCAAATACTGCTATAATGAACTGACATATAGAATTGGGAAGTGTAACGGTGCATATTTCTGATAGGTATGTCGCCGATTAGTCTGCAACTGTGTTGCCTACAGATTTATGCAAGAACATTCTATTGGTATTCGATCATGCATTTATCATATAACTTTTCAGCAATACCTTCGTGTATATAGTAATCAATTTCCATGTGATTTAAAATTTTTTCTCTCATGTATAAACATTTACATCCATGGATAAACGGCATTTTTCAGAATCCAGTGTTTAGTTATTCGATCATTTTGCGAGGGAGTTTGGTCAATTCGATCAAATGCATTGTACCGCTACAGAAGTCAGAAATACAACTGGAAGTGTGTACTGCCACTCATTATGTACATATGTAAGTGCGCATGCACATGCACGCACGTGTATATATATATATATATATATATATATATATATATATATATATGTGTGTGTGTGTGTGTGTGTGTGTGTGGGTGTGTGTGTGTGTGTGTGTGTATGTGTGTGTGTCTGTGTGTGTATGTGCGTGTGTGTATGTGTGTGTGCGTGTGTGTGTGTGAGTGTGAGTGTGTGTGTGAGTGTGTGTGTGTGTATGTGTATGTGTGAGTGTGTGTGTATGTGTGTGTGTGCGTTCTAAGATTAGTGTTTTGTATTCGTTTATCAAAATATTTCTCACGTCACATTGTGCCCATTTCGTCGAAATATAATGGTAATATACGAGGCAGGTTGGTCGGATATTTTTAGGGGCTCCAGCTACTGCCTGCAAGTTATTTTCTTTGCTTCAACCCATTAGTTCTAATGGCGTATTCAACTTAACACATTTTTTTATGCATTAATATTTCTCTCACCACTATTTCTCTTTCAACATATGTTTTCCCTCAGATTACTTCCTTCAAACAAATAACCACCTTGCAATCTCCACTCTTTTATGTTTCTCACAACATATTCCCTAATACGACCGCACCACGTTCTCCTTAAAGGAGATGGCATCAATAGCTAAAGCACTTTTTCATCAATACTACAACAAAAAACCCCAAACCTAGCAATACCCCAACCACTCTTACCGTGACTATGAATGTGAAGATGATGCATTCAACATGATCACAACCACTTCAAACCTATACAAGATAATAAGACCGATGGGTATACAATCCCCAACACACCTGCTATCATTATCATTACCAGCATCGTCACCACCAGCACTTAGTTGCCAACGCTACCACTAATAAACCCACAAAAGTTTCTGCTCTTCATCTGACATTAACAACACCAGTAATGAGTAATTAAGATCATACCAATGGCTAGAAATGTTAATGAGACGACAAGACAATATTGCATCATTAGAGACAAAATATAATTCTCAAATATTTCATTTCGTAATTTAATATTTTTTATCAGATTTTTCCATTCCTTTAATTATATTCATTTTACTTTTATATCAATAAAATGTTCAAACCCTATAATGATTTTATTTCAACTGAATAATGTTACTGAATAATATTCAATGGTACAAAATATTAATGATCTTCGCTTTAATTACTCTAGGAGTTGTTGATGAAGCTGCAGTTGTTTTTCATAACATTACGGACATTCTATTTCATCTTCTTGTATTCCTTCTTCTTCTTCTTTTCCACTTCCGCTTCTCTCATCCCTTTCTTGCCCTGTTTTCATTTATCATCTCTTCTTCTTTTCTTCTTCCTGTTCTTCTTATAACCATCAAGCGTGTTCATACTTCTCCCCATCATCATCGTCATCATCATCCTCTCACTGTTTCTTATTCTCATTAACGCCGCCATCAACAGCGGTACCAGCATCATCATCACCACTGCCCTCATCATCATCGTCGTAGACATCATACTCATCCTCATCATCATACTAATAATTATTATCAGCAGCAGCATCACCGCCTCCGCCGCTGCTGCCACCACCACAACCACCACCACTCTCATCATTATCGTCATCGTCGTCATCATCGTCGTCGTTGTCGTCGTCGTCATCATCATCATCATCATCATCATCGTCAATGATGTCATTATTTCTTAGCAGTTGCTTCGTTTTCCTCTTCGTCGTACTCGTCAATAATATTGGGATAGATTTACACATGCATTTCACTGCAATGTGTTTATGATAGAACTTTGCTTTTGCTGTTTTTGTTTTTATGTTAGATACATTACAACGTCAGAAATTATATGCTAGCATGTGTTCCTGTTATTCTCATTCCCATCAGAACTAACTTGGCTGTGAAGATCTTTGTTTTTCAGGTTGTGTCACGTAGACTATCATATAAGTATTTGCATGATAGTCTGTTGCAATAGATTTTGATTCCTACTGTCTATGCTGGAAATATTTATTTTGGAAATTTAAGCGTTGTACAATAGTAAATACATGGTATTTCATTTACCAAAGTTGTTAATCTGAGGTTCGGTGACAGCAACTCTCTTCAAAGCACAAGAATATTTCTTAAGATTCTGGTAGAATAAAGGATATCACTTGTTTGCAGGTTAGCAATGCTTGTCCCAATTTCAGCAGATTTATTCACATAGGGAGTAGTTGGATGTCACACCAAGTAGATCAATTCCCAAAGAAATTCTTTTAATATTTGTGTTGCACAAGCGATTCATCTCACTCGTTACTTCCTAAAACTATTCGTGTTTCTTCCTCCTCTTTCGTTGATAACCACTTAATTATCGGAGGTAAGTTCAATGTCCACGATTTTGCATTGTCTTTATTCGGCGATCATATTTGGTGACGTTGCTCAGTAGTGTTTTCAGAGACTTTGGAGAAATCTCATAAAGCTCTTTAGCTATCACTCACCATCAACACGTCTCTCTCGTTTGACGATCGTATTTCCGTTGTGTAGACGTCACAAACATTCTAACAACGAAATTCATTATTTATACTTCATCTGACATGTTTGGGTCTCATTTCAATTTATGTTAGCTTGCAACAATCATTTAGAAAGCAATATCGACTTTGTCCCATTTTCCACGTATTCTAAATTTTGCAGACAAACCAATTATTATCAACCTTTGTCATTATGAAGTTCATTCTTATGATTTGCACCTGGGGGGCTATAATTAACGATTAGCTTTCTTCA
>NC_142937.1:10668041-10698041 GCF_046866305.1 Octopus bimaculoides | reverse complement strand
TATTTGTGTGAATATAACAGGTATTTAAAGCATAAGAGTTTACCACTTCTATATTGAAAAATGACATGGTTAAAGTATTTTAATATACTTAGATCTTTTTCAAAAACATTACTATAGAATTTCTGTTTATTTCGTGAAACTCACTATATCCGTTTCATTTGTTTGTTAATTAAAAGTCATTAAAGGAAAATATAGACAACATAGGATGTAAAATATAAAGAAAACAAGCGAAATGTAACTGACGGAATAATTATAATTATTAATCTTTAAAAATATGTAGAAGCCAAGAAAATAATAAAATAACATATAATGCCCCAAATTATATCGAAACTTATGCAAAATTATTCGAAAAAATGTTTAAATAAAGATAACTATTCATAAAAAAATCAAACCCTTTCCTATAGAGAAATCATTTAATAAAATTTGCATTTTATCTTGTATTTTGGGATAAAAAAAGATACATATTATCAATCAACTTGATATCTCAGTCAGAAGAAAAACATGTGGAGACTAATAGAATGACATTATCTTAAAGAATGAATAAAAAAATATCGGAATATAGCATACATTTTTTGACAATAATATGTTTTTCTACAATTTATGCTATAATCTCCAAGAAAATTCATTTTAATATCATGAGTCTTAGTATCTCGTAGAATTTGATTTGACTCTATGTGTCCTGAAACGTTCATCCACCATCATACCGAAAAGAGAATGAAGGTTAGAATGTGGTTTAAAATGCTTGTATTGTTATTGGCTAGTAGGATAAATCTGTTCGTTTCTTTGCAATGTCATACAAATTAATGAGAACATTTTAATCAAAAATGCTATTCAAATGCACGGGAAGTTCGACCGCTCTCACCATATTTTCGTGATATGGCATCTCTAAAGCATCACCTTGTTCGTAGCCCTCCAACAGTCTTCCAAGCGTTTCGTTCAACAACGAGTGGAGCTGGAAACGTGACTCATTGGACTCTTTGAGTTAAAAGACGGTGATTTCTAATCAAGTAGAACATGGGCAACCAGTGACGTGAATACCATATTGAATAAATTGTTTACGTATATTTAGAAGAAGTGTATATCGCCTAACACTTAAATTTTATAGATAAATGCGCATAGGGCCATTGTTGATTGCAAGTTTATGTTTAGCAGGTAAGTAAGTAACATAGTGAGTTTTCTTGTTCAGGATTTGCTGCCCATGTTCCACTTGTTTAGAAATCACGGGCTTAGAACTCGAAGAGTTCACTGAGCCACGTTTCCAGCGTCACTCTTTGTTGAACGAAACTCTTGGGAGCCTGTTGGAGGGCGACGAACAAGGTGGTATTTACGTATATTTAGAAGAGGTGTATATTGTCTGACACTCATATTTTATAGAGATATCGACAAAGGACCATTGTCAGTTGAAAGATTATGTTTACCATGTAACTTTCACTGTTATATAAAGATATTTGTATGGAAATGTAGGATGAGTATTGTAGTCAACGTCTGGGAAAAGCAGCACATTAGCGTTGACGAGTAAAGAAAAGACGGCTGCAAGACGTTTTCATTTGGAGAATTTTTAAAATTTTTAATAGTAAAAAACTATATTGACAACTTCCTAATGGTGTAGATGTTTACTTAGATGCTAACATATATGGTTGCCATAACATATCATGGATGCGCAAAGTGCAGTAACGATGTTCTTAAATGATATACAATTCTAAGTGCATTATGTACTAACCATTAGACAAAACAAGAGTGCAAGGTGAAATGTGTATCATTTATATCTATATAAAATTGTGTTAATTCAGGCTTGGTAAGTATATTACATACATTTTTATTGCTATAAATATGACTATGATGGAATGACAAGATCGCTTACTTTCTAATTTTGAATCCCAATAAGTTTAGATTCTATTTTTGACCCACCATGGTCAAGTTTCACGAAAGATCTCTAGTAAAATATGTATTGAATGATATGCTTGTACAAATATTTGGTCTCCCAGAAATGTACATACATAAATATTATTGAGGAAGTACTCTCAGTAGAATTCGTAATAGTAAGATTAGTGAAGAACGACATTGTTCAGTGGCATTAATTGTTTTAGTGAAAATAACTGTATGAAATGAGTATTTAATATAGTGTGATGAATACGTTTGTGCCAAATTTCAGATGATTCTATGTAATGCTCTGAAACTACAAATATTGAAACCGTTCTGCAAAGCGCATCAGAACCAGAAGTGACAAACACAACAGCAACGACGATAATTCTAATATTTTTTTTACTGGCCACAAGAGCTGAACGCAAAAACGAAAGGCAATACAACTCAAGAGACACATGCGGTTTAGCATTTGTATCATAAATAAAATAAAACAATAACAACATTAAAATTTGACAGCAGCTACACAACAAAGCTACACGTGTAACGAAGCAGTGCAAGGCGCGAGCTCAGGTGAGTGAAGATGACGGATCCATTACCTCCGTCGCTTCAGGGACAACGTCCTCTATGTCCGTTTCTAGGTGAGACTCTCTACCCTGCACCTCACCACCCTCCCCACTTCTTGTTAACCTGAGCGCTCCGCAACGCTGACAATCAGCATTGTACCGAGATGCAGGCCCAAAAATGATGATGACAATTTTTTTTCCTGTAAGAAAAACGCCTGAAATACTGAAGAAGGGGTTAATCGATGAGGTCCATGCCTTCCCCGCTATGCTCGACTGGCACACCGAAAGGATGGAAGACAAATTTTACCTCGGCGAAATTTCAACTGAGAATGAGAGACCAATACACACCAGTCTTGATGACTTCTACAAATGTTTTGTAGCAATATTGCAATAACTGATAACTTTTGAAGGTACGGATAAAGTGGTATATCACTTTTTTTCAGGAGAACTAGCTAAAAAGAAAGCAAATATTGAGTAATATATATCTTGTCAGCTCTAATGAAATTCCATAATGCCGACTATGTTCGTTTCGGTTGACCCAGCATCGTGATCATATACACAGAATACGTATTTTCATCAGGTACCAAAGCTATTGATTTGATTCTCGTTATGCTGTAGCTCTGACAATATAACTTTTTCTAAACATTCCAATGTACTTACTTATGAATTTATACCATGTAGGGTAGTGTGAATTCTCTTATAAACAGATTACGTTTACCATTTATAAGAGATTTATTGACTTGCTTAATCTGTTTGCAGGCCTGCTACATTAAACACGCTTTATCATTGAACACTCAATGCTACATTTTGAAATTCTGCTATCCCTAGAAAATCGTAAAAATAGAAATATATGCAAGAATGGAAACAGTCGTAATATATAAGAACAGTTACCAGATCAAAGAAGAAATATCAAATGGATTAACAAAAATGTGATTATAAGCAATTCTGCTGCTATACAAAGAATTTATTATGGTACAAATAATATGCCAGTTCCTTTCAATTTATACATCTTATTATGTTTAAATACATCTTATTATGTTTAAAAACCGCTAACAATTTTGCATTCTATCAGATGCTGTAAGTTATTTATATTCCTCTTCACATTTCCAGTAAATATGTTATTGTTGAGGTTGATCAATTTAATCAGCAAAGCGTTACATAATTATCTTGCTGCCGAGGTTGAGATTACACAAACAAATTAATTAATTAGTTGAAGCAATCTGAAATAGTATATGAGATATAATGGAATTAGTATTTGAGATATACTCTAAATATTTCTATAAGTTTAGTTGGAAGGAATGAAAAACAAAATTTCATATATATATACTAATGTCTTGAAAACAAGTGGACCTTTTTCATAACGTTTAGCAACTTTCATTACACTTTTGAATAATATCTTTGGACTGCAAACAACTTCCATATTTAAATGAATTTTTAAACGAAGTCGCTTCATATTCACAAATCTAAGTAGGTCGGTAAAATGACGTACAACATGAACACGGACAATTATCGGATTTATAATGACTCTGAATATATTACGTACATCATTTAACGATGTTCAACCTATAAATAATAAAGATAGCCGTATGATTAAAAGTAAATATGATTATATTGATGCAATTAGAAAGCATATGCATTGTTACTTCCGCTAAAAATAGGAACACAATCCCTCTTACCTCACACCCTAATATATTTTCACTATATAATTACAGACAAGATCCTGAGAAAAATATTGTGTGCTGCGGAAGATTTACAATACATAAACAAATTGTTCGATCATTACTTATATAGAGTAAATGCCTACACCAGTTGCCTTTAATGACTGCATGTAGAATGAACATTTAGGAGATACTTCATTTAAGAAGAAAGCTACAGTCGAGCTACCGTCATTTTCGACCTGATCAAGAAAAGTTAAGACATAAAATTTAATTTAATTTAGGGATTTGCACATACACGCTGGTAATTAACCCATCGATTCTGAAACAGTGATGATAAATACAGCATAGAAAGGTAGAATACAGCTGTATTTATTTTAGATTGGTCCACGGAACTTTAACATTTGTCCTTCGACTCAGTTCTATAATGAGGACACCAAAGGAAATGTGACTACTTCAGCTGCTGAATTAAAAGTGTATCGTTCTAGGTGATACATGCTAAAGATATTTAAACCATTAAAGAAACACTGTATACCTTGCAGTAACACCTCAGAAACGCCATCACCGACAGTAATCATCGATAAGTTTGCACCATTCGCTACACAAATTTGTGAACGCGGTTGAGAAGAATATCCGAAATAGTTTTCCATACAGGACTATTCACTAATGATAAACAAATAAACTAAACCAAGATATATTTATCGAAAAATGAGTGGTAGAAATAATTTACGAGCTGAGAAAATTTCTAGCAGATGTGAAGTATATTTCTTTATTCTCGTATTTCACATAGCATCTTTCTTTGATTTTCCTAAAATATTTTAGAATCAAATGCTGTGGATCACGTAATCTTTAATTGACAGAAATTGTTCGCCAAACTTCGTGACATTTTGCTAATATTAGTCAGCAGATTTATGACTTCATAAAAATAAGTATTAGAACAGAAATATGGAAATACCGGTTTTTTTCTCCCATTTTTCAGGTGGAAAATTACTATGATAACCTCACTACATATATGTTGGAGGTATACAGTCAGAGACAATTTGTTCGCCTTTCATACGTATATGAACCGTCATCCAACATGCTAGTCGAATAAAAAGACAAATAATAAATAAACCTAATCAATATCACCTGTACACGAAACGCACATGCACAAGCTCGTATGTGTATGTGTGGGCTTATGCATATACGCATATATTTATATATGTATGTATATGCATATGCATAAACATACATACATAAATATGAATAGTCCAACATGACCGTAGTCACGGAGCTGAAACATGAAACGATAAAATAACGTATTTGTTTGATGAAACAATTGGATGCACCGAAGGACGTGCGAGGAGCGAAATTTACATTAATTTGAAAATACGCAATAAAATTTGAAAACACGTAATAAAATCTTTGAAGAAAAAGAAAAATTAAATTTACATAAAATTTCGTCGAAGGTCACGTTTCGGTGGCCGTTTTAGATATAAGTAAAAAAATATCGTGAAGCAGGAAAGGATCTGTCGAAAGTGAAATTGACTGGAAGGCCAAAGTGTTATGAAAGAATAATTTGCATAATTGTATGAAATAAACTAATTAAATTAATGTGTGTCAATAGCACATACTTGAATGATTCAGGTACACTTGGTTTATTGAATAAGGTACGAAAACATAGCTAATCGAATTTATCTGGTTATCGTGAAAGTAAAGCAGAAAAAATGCTAATGGGAATTTTTAAACGACACGTAAGGTAAATAGTAGATATGAATAAATGCTTTTATGTTATATACCAAACTTCGGTAAATTCAATACAATGTGAGATGGTAATTCAGGATGTAATAAGTTTGTCTCCTTTAGAATCAACTGTTTAAGTAAATGTTAGCAAGGTGGTTGGTGCTTGTTGTCTCTTGTTTGAATACAAAATATCACAACAAATAAAATCACTTCTCACGATACCCATCCGCCACACAGTGCAGCGGCTGTTTGTGTGCAATAGTGTGATACAAAATCCCCGACTTGTTTTCATCCCATTTTCATACACTTAAAGATGGCAAAAAGTTTCGTATATCATAGACCGGACTACTGAGTATGCCGATATCCATAATCATGTTTTCTTCTTAGAGCATATCTGATTGTATATGATAGCCCCCTCCATGTTTTAGATGTAGTTGTTCGTACGAAATCTTATCAAAGCTTAAGCTATTTAATACGGTGTTAAAATGTTTGACTATCCCCACTGTCTACTTTAACATCAGTTTTGCGTGTTTACCACTATGCTATTCTGTACAACAGTAATTTTGTTTCAAAATTTTCAGTTTTGTTTCTAAATGTTTTAATGGAATATCTGTTGCTGTCTGTCACATTAGCTGGTCGCTCTTATTCCGACTTCGACAGGGATGTATATTGCATTATGGGTATATAATAATATTTACGCATGCAAAATATATAAACATATACACAAATGTTTAACAATAAAGATAAATTTCTCTGAAGTAAATAGTTGTAAGTCCAATAGTATTTACTGTGATAAAGAGTGTCTAATGCTGCAAACGAAAATAAAAATAAAGCAACATTCATACTAACTGTAGTAGTAGTAGTAGTAGTAGTAGTAGTAGTAGTAGTAGTAGTAGTAGTAGTAGTAGTATTAGTAGTAGTAGTAGTAGTAGTAGTGGTGGTGGTGGTGGTGGTGGTGGCAGCGGCGGCGGCGGTGGTGGTGGTGTTAGGAGGAGGAGGAGTAATTGTAATGATGATGATGATGAAGATGATGATAATGACGAGGAGGATAATAATAATAATAATAATAATAATAATAATAATAATAATAATAATAATAATAATAATATTAATAATAATAATAATAATAATGAAAAGAAATATAACAAGTAACTGTAGAATATGTGGAGATGGACAAGAAACAATAAATCATATTATCTCTGGCTGCCCAGTCCTGGCTAAGAAGGAATATATTCACAGACACGACAGAGCTGGGACCTATATCCACTGGAAGCTATGCCAACACTATGGAATAACAACGGAAAAAAGATGGTATAAACACACGCCATAAAAGGTCACAGAAAACGAGAAAGCAACCATGCTCTGGGATATGCCAATACACACAGATAGAGAAATTAAGGGAAATAGACCAGATATAGTTGTCAAAGATCATGAAGAAAAAGATGCTTTCTAATTGATGTATCAGTACCAGCAGATGACAACGTTTCTCGAAAAGAAATGGAAAAACTTTCAAAATACAAAGACCTGGAAATAGAGATAACTCGAATGTTGAGTCTAAAAACAGAAACAATTCCTATCATAGTAGGTGCCTTAGGTATAATAAAAAATATTCAGACAAATACATAACAAAAACACCAGGACTTACAAATATATATAACATACAGAAAATTGCACTACTGGGTACTGCACACATTCTACGCAAAACACCTTCAATACAGTAAACATAAGAGCACCACAGCACACCACAGCACATACCCAAGGCGCACAGAGCTGCGCTCGGTAGTGAAGTGAAAGCACGTTATAAAAATAAAACTACTGAACAATAATAATAATAATAATAATAATAATAATAATAATAATAATAATAATAATAATAATAAGAAGAAGAAGAAGAAGAAGAAGAAGAAGAAGAAGAAGAAGAAGACGAAGAAGAAGAAGAAGAAGAAGAAATGAATACGATGGTAATAACGATGATGGCTGTTTCGACGATGATGAGGATGATGATGTTGAGGAAGATGACGGTGACGTAATAGAAACAGGAAGGAAAATAATTTCAAGACGGAGAAGGCAAAAAAAAAAGAAAGAAAAAAGATCAATGAGAAACAATTAGTTGTAAAAAGAAAGAACAACAACATAATCAACAACAGCAACAACTACAATACAAAATAGAAAGAAAAAAATGGAATGGAAGGTGGTGTATAAGAATGAAACGATAATAAAACCAATAATGGAAGCAATTGTTTTCCAACTAAGGTTTCTGAAGAGATGTCTACTTTTTCCAAAATCAAATTTAATCCTCAGTCAATACCGAAGTGGCAGATGTTTTTTTCACTCAAAGTTGCAGCACTGAGATTTATTGTGTATTGATTCGGTTCTTATACGATATTTTGTGCTAGCATAAGGTAATTTCTTTTTTCTCTTCTTTAATTGTCTTTACTTCTCTCTCAATTATTGCATATTTCTCAGCATCCACATTTATTATCCTCCAAATTTTAGCAGATGCTAATAATGATTCTGTGAAAATAAAAATTTCGTCCTAAAGTTATGCTTAATTTTTCGAAATATCCAAGCATTGTAAGACCACGGTCGCTTTATACAGGTGAACATCTTGCTGGAAATACCAGCCAAATGCCACTAAATTTACATTGTACTATTCTCCAAACTAAATAAATATTGGTTTCAAGATTTTAGCAAAGGCCGGCAAGTTCAGGTATGGACCTAAATCTCTTACATCGAATCTAGTGCTCAACTGGTACTTCATCTACCCCGAAAGGATAAAAAGTAAAGTCGACCTCTGCTGAATTCGAAGTTAGAAGGTCAAGATGGACGAAATACTGCTAAGCATTTTGCATGGTGTGCTGACGATTGTGGCAGCACGCCGCCCTCAACTAAATAAATATTAATAAACATGCAGCAATGTTGACGTAAGTACTTACCACAGTAGGTGTTATTATTGGATATATATAAAATAAACGACACAGTTAGGGCCGACATTGTATATTTCAGAATTATCTATCTTTGAATGTATAATTTGAGTGCGTTTCTTTTCATGAGACGCTATGTCGTAATTTAAGACTGGTCTATCAAAACTGGTATATCTCACATGACATAAGTACTTATTTGTCCAGTAATAGTGTACCAAAAGAATCAATGGTCACTAGGAAATAGGCAATGGTATTTGAAGAAACACATGTTTAGGAGGAAGTTTTTTACGGCGTGGACTCATGTATTAGTGCTACTAAGACCGAACTTGTTCTTACTGGTTCACATGAATGAGGAGAAAAATCATTTCTTTAATATTTTATTCTACTTGAAAGTAGCCTTCCCTGCAAACCGAGACGAAACGCAATCAACTTGTAGACATCTGCACTGAGGTATGATACTATTTATATTGTTGCAAATATTGTTGTTATTTAACTTTTAGGTTATGAATGGGCATTTGTGTATCCAATGCATTGTCAATCCCAATAATTGTAAAAGTTCCCACACCAGACGGAACGTAAAACATTAAGAGCTCTTGGGACGACTTTTCAAAGATGGGAAGCTTGTAGAATGATGGATTTGGAGCGAGAGATCGTTTGAACTGAACACTAGCAGCATTGTCAAAGATTTACCTTGCATTGCGTATCTCCCGATAAGGTTTACTACAATTACGAGATCAAGAACCAATGGAAATTGCAGATGACAACAACACCTCCAGATGGAGATTTTATTCACCAAGCAAGAAATGGTGAAGCACATTCTGTTAGATGTTTTGTTACACGTATTCTTTTAATAACTCAACATATGTTGATCTGTTTTTCCTTTTCCTTATATAGCTGCTGTTCATCGCCAACTCAGCTATGATGTAAGAGGCTTCACACCAAATAATTTTACTGCTGTGATGATCTCCATTTTCGCGCTTATAAATCAAAATGTACGTGTGTACGTATCTATTTATGTATATTTATGTGTGTGAGTATGTGTGTGTGTGTGTGTGTGTTTGTGTGGGTTAATAAGCACAGAACGGTGTAGCTTCATATAAAGCACAAGTTACCATGCAGAGTGTTCCTAGTTGGTTCCTGTTTTCCGGTTCTAGATTGCGTGAATTCATGCTCAAATTTGTGCAGAATATTTTAGAAATACATCTTAGTCTGTTGCAGGTAGATCACTTTTTGCTTTCTACACATTCATATTCCGAAGAAGTAATCTTGTTAGACGTCCATGCTGTGGCTTGCAATATATGCCTTAGAAACAGAGAGGTACACGGAACGACACTAG
Source organism: Octopus bimaculoides (assembly GCF_046866305.1). NCBI lineage: Eukaryota > Metazoa > Mollusca > Cephalopoda > Octopoda > Octopodidae > Octopus > Octopus bimaculoides. The sequence goes on along the minus strand of NC_142937.1, from coordinate 10,687,978 downwards.
TATTCTGAAATAGATAATAAAGAGTTAGCTTTGATGAAAATCATGAGACATTTCCCTAATATAATATTTATACAACATTCTGTTTTCTTCCTGGGAACTGAGAAGAAAATGTTCAATATTTTCTATTATGCTGTGAATTATTAATGCTATCTAGAATTTGTTCCTTTTATCTACAGAATGTTATAATTGTGGGTATTCTCTTGTAGATTGGCGATAACCAAAGCGACAATGATTGAAATAATATTTAATCACATGCATAAAATATAGAAAATATATCGGGTTTCATACAGTGCTTCGCTATGCTAGCTTTTGTAGCAGTTACAGATATGTCTATAGTTATAAGAATACAGAGGTAAATAATCCTTTGTAGTGGAAGCACAATGCCTCATATTCGGGGGAAGAGATTAAGTCGATCACATCGACCACAGTACGTAATTGGTACGTATTCGATCAACCCAGAAAAGATGAAAGGCAGAATTTGAACCAAGAACGCGCAAACAGATGAAATACAGCTAAGCATTTCGCCTGGAGTTCTGATAAAATAATAACACAAGGACAAAAATTTAAGAGCAAAGAGAAGTCGATTACATCGTTCTCAGTACCCGACTTATTTTATCGATTCCGAAAGAATGAAAGACAAAGTCAACCTCAGTGGAATAAGAACTCAGAATGTAAAGACGGACGAAATGCTGCCCCATTCACCGCTTTAGTTCTGATTTCAATATTGCTTTCAAATTTGAACACAAGCCCAGCAATTAAATACAAGAGGTTAAGTCGATAATAACCCACCCCCTTCCTGAACTTTTTGATTTTTTCTCTTCCACCTCTCTTCCACTTTCCTCTTTTTCCTCTTCTCTTCTATTTTTGTCTTTTTCTTTTTTTTCTTCCTCCATTCCATATCGATACCTGTATTGCTTTTGTTTTCGTATAATTTACTACTCGGTGCCCCGGCTCTGAAGGTGATACTATTTTTTTCAATGTCGCTCAATTTTTCTTTCCTTCGATCAGTCCACCGATTGAAAAAAAAAAAATTAACGGAACTATGAAGGCACCTGTAAGGTATATCAGAATCACTTGTAAGTCTAACTCGCACAAATAAAGAAATACGTACATCCCACTACTAATACCTTTTCTTGTACAAGCACAGAGACACGCACACGCACACACAAACATACATACACACAATTACACACATACATATATACATACACACTCACACACATATATATATACACTCACACCTGGACATACAAATATATATATATATATATATATATATATATATATATATATATATATATATATATATGTATGTATGTATGTATGTATGTATGTATATCTGAAAGATATTTAGAGTTCCAATTTTATCACTGAACAAATGTAATTTAAGCTCACTTAGATAAATTAGCTCATGATATAAAGTTGGATATTAATAAGAACTGCTTCTTTTAGTATTGACTGGAACGAATGGAGACAGAAGAAACCAGAAAAGAACAAGAAATTGTTTTGAGGGACACGTTTCAATGTATGTTAGGGTAAAGGTCTCCAGAGAATCTCCCCAGCTATGTGAATGTATCAGTGAGTTCAATCCACCAAACTGAGTCGTCCGTGAGTCATTTACAGTAATATAAAACTGGCTGCACTAAAATTGTATATCTTGGGTTTGGTGTGTGATAGTATATGTTTGTGATTAGTTAATTTATTTGAATGCATGTGAGCAATTCTCTCCCTACGTACGTCAAAAGAGAATAGATGTCATAGCAGTACATGATAGGAAAAAGATTAAAATTATGCAACGACACGGAAGATGACAAAAAACTGCTGCAGTATATTATGCATATATGAATAATGGCAATTTGTACAGCATTACATCCAGTCAAACATCTATCAATGAGAATGACGTTAATACGTTAAAGATCCATTCCATGTATAGCTTTCAAATCACCTGATATAGCTTGCAGTCTTAGACAGTATTATGTTTTCTGGTAAAAAGAAAAACAGAATTATCATCAATAAATCATTCGCCAGTACTGTGTTATATCTAATTGAAGGCATTAATTTTGAGATAACCATGTTTACATAATACCTGCCTTTCTTATTAAGTTACTACTGTATTCCATAGTTGAATATATATGAAATTGCTAAAGGCTATTCATAAGTACCCCAGTGGTTGTGGCTGTGTCATTTTTGACAAGTAAATGCTTTGTTGTACACAATCCAATAAATTACAGCAATTTCAATATTATTCTATCGCTGTACTAAACCGATGCTGCACCTTCCTTATGTTCTATAATTATTTTTGTATTACTTAAAACAGCCATTGTATTCTTTTACTAGTTGTCAAAGACAAATCTATAAAACACGGCATTACATCTTAGAGACGCTCGAGCAATTTTGTTGACTGCTGAAAAGTAACTAGCTACTTCTACTTCAAAACAACAGCAATATAGTTCAGAGATAAATCATTTTTATTTCACTCAAATGAGACAAAAGACAACAAATATATGGTACACATCACTCCGATCTTTCTTCTGTTACTGAAGAACACGTTGGGATTCATAGACACGTGTACATAATCACTAATCACTCTCATTTTTCTCTCTACCTCCCCGTCTCTTTGTGGTTCTCTTTCGTTCTCTCTTCAATACCTGCTGCAACGATTGTTGAGATCATTCCTTATTTGATCACGTGATCCTAAAACTAAGTAAATGCATATATATATATATATATATATATATATATATATATATATATATATGCACAAGTGTGCCCGTACGCCGCTATATGTATATATAAATATAAAGCATGGAACAAGAACGCAATAGAGGACAATAAAACATTTGGGCAGATAGACGATACAAAAGCGGACATGGAAAACAACAATTAGAGGGACAGGAAGAAATAAGCCATTATTTAATTAGTTAATAAAGGTGAGGGTGAGAGATGTCTATGATCGTTTCTGTTTACCATGGTAAGAGAAATATATAATCATATTGTCGCCTCGTTGCTAACGGTAGACTTCGTCAGAACGAAGAAGTCAGAGGTAGAGAGAAGAAGAGTGAATGATCAATGCTTACATCGGAAAGGAGAAGATCAAAGATTTGAGTGTCTTACGTAATACTTTAGTTCACAGTTCGTTAAGCTCGTTGTGAGGTGGATGAAAAATATAAATTAGTTGGACGTGTAGTTTCATGGTTATTCAGTGGCATCTCTTGCACGAGTCTGTGACTTCTGGGGTTCACCGGCGGTGCAATGTAAGGGAGCTAACTCTATAAATTAAACTACAGTTACCCGTTAAATTACCTGCTGCCGTATACCTTTTACCAAGGTATATACCTAGTAAGGTAATTACCAGAAGTGCCTTCGGATATATTTATCCCTTAGAGGCTTTAAACATCTCTAACGCATACCTTTATATATAAACGTGCAAGTATGTTGCGATACCGTTGTAGGTAAGAGTGTAAAAATATGAATATATCGCCGTTCAACATATGCATGGCAATTTGAACGAAAGTAAATTGAATTTCTTCTTCCTCCAGAATAGTCCATCAATCTTCAATCACTCGTTTTCCTTTTAAAATATAATAATAAAAGTATTCACAAATTCTCTTAGTTCACATCTGTTAAATATGATTGCTTTTTAGTTTAGTTGCTTCTAGGTAATATTCTTAATGGTATAAATGTAACCATTTTAATACCGAACTGATTAAACTTCAAATACATTTGACAAACCAATAAATGCATAGATGTTTAAACTGTGTAATTTATTTAAAGTTTATTGAACCCAGAATACTTGTAAAACCATTTAAAAGCAATATGATTTTCTTGTCGAGAGCGATGATTTTTCATGCAGTTAACTTCTTATTAAAAAAATTAAGCATATATATTAATGATAGATTTTTTGCTCTGACAAAAATAATTTTGTACTTTCCGTTCATGCAACTAGATTGAATAAATATCTTATAATATGCACCTTTGAGGTTTGTAGGTCAAAATTTATCACTGGATATTTGATTGGAATAGTAAACTTTCTAAAAATTAGCTGGTGATACAGTATATGAATATTACAGTTTATAATATATAAACATTTATGTCCCTGCCATTGGAGTAACATAAAGGGGAGCATGAATGATTTATTACGAAGAAATAGCGTTTGAAATATCGAAGATTTTTCTACCTAAATCTTCATACAGTATGTGGTAGAGGGCATATGACTATATAGTGTATTGATGGCATAAGCTTATGCAAATATCATTCTTGATGTTCATTAATCCTACTTCTACATTGATTGAAAATGACTGTTACATGAATGTATGAATGCCTGAGGAACATGTAATCCATTTTGTACAAGCAACCTGCATTAGACGTGCGTGTGCTATTTGTATTAGAATGTAAACTATGAAGTGACAGCAGTCATTTTGAAAATGATTATTCTGCAGTGTTGCCATGTGTCTACTGCTTGTAAACTTACATGTACCATGACATAAATGACATGTCTTTGGGGATCGCCAAATCTACTGCAGTTTTTCTATAATATATTCAAATGAAATTGTAAATTGCCAAACCTATCGTTGTTTACCCAAGATGCATTTAAATGGAAATGTTAGAGCATATACGAATGTTATACCATCTGGCATTAAGGGATTGATCATTTGTAATGTCACCCAATTTTTTCCGTATCAATTGAAATTCTGTTATTCTCGTACTACGACGTACATTCCAGAAGTATTTAGACATTTTAGGAGAGGCCATAATAACAGACCGAGAATATTGTAATTTCAGCATACCATTTCTATTCATCTACTCAGCTGAACAACTGAGATTTTATTCATGAATGGAGGAGAAGGCTGTAACAACACTTTAAACACACCCTACTAAACACTGCTTACTAGTTTGCGGCAGATATTCGGGACGGACGACAACGCTAGAGAAACATATGAAGTACCCCTTACTGCTTATGGATTAATTTTTTCCTAGTTCACAGACGGAAGAGCTGAGGTAATAGATGAAATGAAGTGTGGAAGGTAGGGCGATGGAACCTGGGAGAGATGGTATGAAACAAAGCAGCAAACAATATGAAATAGTAATGGTGTTGTTGTTACTGTTACTAATATGATTATTAGTTGCTATAATTATTATTGTTAACATTATTTTATCGTTTGTTTCGAACGTACGTTGTGTATGCAACTGAAACTGTCTTCAATTCAGATGTTAATCATTTGCACACGCCTCAACAAAATGAAAATGCACAGAAGCGAACCAAGCATCAAACAGATTATCAAACCGGGTAGCATGAAGATAATGGACTCTCTGCGATCCTGCTGCTGATCAGTAGCTCAAATCTAAGCTCATGTTTTTTTAGCTTACAAAGATTTAATAGAGACATAGAAGTCACCTGGTTAGGGGGAACACCCATTTCTTGAATCTTCCGTCTCTAACACATGTCAAGTCTCGATGAGGATTATGACGATGATGTGTCTATTTCCTTGATTCTTATCGTGAAAAGCATGATAAGATCGCAATTTGACTCCTCTCTCCCTGCTTCCTTTTCTCGTTAAACGTTTTATCTTACACGCAGTTGCATATTATGATGATGACGACGAAGATGTTAACGATGAGAATTGAAATGGCGACGAAAACGACGATTATGATGATGATGATGATGACGATAATAAAGTTGCTTTATGTTTCTTTTCATTCTTTTTTCTGTCTTTCTTTACAATAGGCGCAGGAGTGGCTGTGTGTTAAATCACTCACTTACCAACCACATGGTTCAAGGTTCATTCCCACTGCGTGGCACCTTGGGCGAGTGTCTTCTATTATAGCCTCGGACGGAACAAATCATTGTGAGTGGCGGAAACTGAAAGAATCCCGTCGTATATGTATACATATATATATGTATGCCTGTGTATATGTTTGTATGTCTGTGTTTGTCCCCCCAGCATCGTTTAACAACCAATAGTGGTATGTTTATGTCCCCGTAACCTAGCGGTTCGGCAAAAGGGACCGATAGAATAGGTACTAGGCTTCCAAACAATAAGTCCTGGGTCGATTTGCTCGACTAAAGGCGGTGCTCCAGGATGGCCGCAGTCAAATGACTGAAATAAATAAAAGAGTGAAGATTAAACTGTATATTCCTGCAATGCTGTTATTGTATTTTTCCTTATGTTTCTCTGTACATACGGATGTTGCAGGTTTAGCAAACAAAAATCATTAATCAATCATAATCTCCCCGAAATCTTTAGTGCATTCGGTCTTTCTTGAACTAACCGTAGTCATGTTATCAAGACACACTCTCTAAAGATTGCATATTTGCTACCTATTAAGTAATGCTCGTTCCCAAATATTTTACATAAACAAAGTTTTGGTTAATTGTTGAACCTTTGCAACGAGAATTGAAATACCTATTTTTGCTGCAATCTAAGGATTTAAACTATTTTGGGCTTTGACATTGAATGAGGTCCTGTGCATTGAATGAGTATCTGTGGTCGAATGAGTTTCTGTGCATTCTTGAGTAAAATTTAGAAATAGCTTTCGGCTATATATCTCTAACTCTGATTTGTTGTTGGAATGTTTCAAATGTAATTCTGTATCTGTGTCATTTGCTTCAGGTTAGACTTTTTTTTAGTTTGCATTACATTGTTCACTTTTACGCAGAAAGAATATATTGTTTTGTTTCAATCTCCCATGATTTATTATTTGGTTTGCTTTCTCATTCATTCTATGCTTATCTATTTCCTTTTTCTCATTCCTGATATTTTCCCCTCTAATCCATGGTTTTCACATTGTTACCGTTGTCTTCATTTATCGATATATCAATCCGCATCATACACGTGTCTATCGTGGTTTTACTCAATCTGCTTTCATCAACTTCGCATGAGTAATCTTGCTAGTTTCATATATGTTCCGACCATACTGTGCAATATATGTACCTTCAAGTTTATTATATGAAATCTGTTTTTTGTAACTGGTGAGTTTACAAGTTTTGAATTAAGTTTTCGTTTTTCAATATTCGTGCGGATCATTTTTTTCTTCTATTGTTTCTTAATTATCTCCTTTAGTTATGAATATTCACATTGTTTAGTTTCGTATAATAATAATATTTGTGTTGTGGATCTGGTTTGATTATTTGACGCCTGCATCCAATTATCTTTCTTGTTTCCGACAATTTGCATTTTCTATATTGCAACATTTGTGTAGTCCCACTCTTCATTATGTATCTCAGCTGAATTATTGACCAAATGAATACTTCAATACTAATAAATCCATGTTATGCACGAAACTCAACTCAATTCCGCCTCGCAGTTGTTAATTAAATAATTATTGTCTCTCGGCGCCTCAACAGTGCGTTGTTATTATATTTCCAAACTCTGTTCTTTTAATTCGTTTGCAAATACAACAACAACACTCGACCAAGGCGCCGAAAGAAAATTATTATTTAATTAACCACACAGAGGTGGGATCGACTTGCGTTTCATGCATAACAGGGATTAATTATCTTTGGACAATCCATCTACGTCTGGAATTTGCAGCCGATTCCGCTGCTGTTGTTGATGGGCGTGATTGTTCCGATCCATGAAGAGCACGTTAGTTATTTTATCTTCACCAATATGTTTTTCTTTCGAGCTTCACTCATATTTCTGCCTCTGGACTTTTATGAATATACCCAGGTGCAATTCGCCGTGATTCCCTTCGAAAACATTCAACGGCTATTTCTTTCCAAACGAGTTTATTTCTTCACGCCATGTCAACTCACCTTGAAATCGAAATATCGATATATTCAAATGAATGCTACTTATTTCAAGTAAAATAAAAATTACAAAAAACACACACACACGTACACGCACACGCACACACACGCACACACACACACACACACACACACATATATATATATATATATATATATATCATGAAAATACGTTCGAAAAATATCTATATCGATATGATTATTTAATATTATCATTAGTAAAATGAATAATAGCAACAATAATATAGGTGGCCAGCAAGCAAAAGCAGATAAACAGTGCTAGCATTGTTGTGAAAATCCGACTATCATTTCACACCATATATATATATATATATATATATATATATATATATATATATATATATATATATATATATATATATATATATATATATATATATATATATATATATATATATATATATATATATATATATATATATATATATATATATATATATATATATATATATATATATATATATATATATATATATATATATATATATATATATATATATATATATATATATATATATATATATATATATATATATATATATATATATATATATATATATATATATATATATGTATATATATATATATATATATATATATATATATATATATATATATATATATGTATATATATGCATATATATGCATATATAAATGCGTATACGTACATATTTGTATACGAATATACATTTGCATATGTGAGCACAGAACGGCACAAAATGTAAACAACCAAAGATAGGAAGTACGAGGGCATGGAATATGAACTTCATTTGCGAACACCGAAAGAAGCAAATGGAAAACAAGATGAACAACACACAGAACGGGCCTTTATCAGTTGCCGGCAGTTTTTTCTAATCCGTATTTTGAGCAATTCAAGACAATTTTCCATGTCCTCGTACTTCGTATTTTTTGGTTGTTTACGTTTTGTGACGTCCAGTGCCCATATATGTATATGTATGTACGTATACATGTAAGTATGAACGCATACGCCTGTATATACGCTAGTCGCTAGTGCTCTCAGTGATTACAGCAAAAAAGGAGAAAAATGATTACAGAAAGGCAGAGAGAAAGAGAGAGAGAAAGAGAGAGATGATGGTGATAGTTGTGAGGGGAAAGCGATGGTGAGTGCAGAGTGAAATTTTTTTTTTTTTTGTTAACAGAACTAAGCTTTTTATATCATTTATCACTTAACGCATGCGCATTCCAAATTTGCTATTCACCTTAGAAAGAAACCTTTTTCTCAATTGGCTTTTAATATGCAAGGATTATATATAAATCATAAGGGCAGACACTTGATAATGTGGGGATGTTCTTGCCTGAACCTGTATTCAGCCATGGTCAGCTGTGTGTTAGATTCTCAAGGGCTTTGAAATATTCTGGTGTAAGAGTTCAAGTTATCAACACTCGGAAAAAAGCGACAGGAATAGGGGGAATTTACACGAAGAACATAGTCTGCAAAGAGGTATTGGATTGTAAGATGTGCTGAAGTTGAAATGTGTATCGGCTCCGATACATCGCCTTGGTATATAAGTTGCCAACAATGCGGTTTTCGGAGTATGCCCTGTTGCAATGAATTTTTGCACCCGTGAAACTGTGACCCCCTGTATTTTACAAATTAAATATTTTTTTTACTATAAAATTTTAGTTTTCTACATTTGAAATTGTGACCATATATATTTTAAATTTTAATTTATTTCATGAGCGCTGAGCTGAGTATTAATTAAGCTTATAAGATTGTGCATAAAGCATATAAAGTATATATATATATATATATATATATATATATATATATATATATATATATATATATATAAAGTGTATTAAGTCACCATCGTATTCCAATTTCCTTCACTTGTAAATGAATAACAGATGAGTGACTATATTTTGCTACACACACAAAACAGGCTAGAATTTTAAGTTTTTTTTTTTTTGCATAAATTTTTCAGGAATAAACCAATATGTTTACTATTAATTTCATGGACTATTCACGGATCCCGCTAGCATCTATAATTGTTCACAAAAAAGATGTCATTTATAAATATCAGACATGAAATTGTTTTCCCACATAGACACGAACGTAGCTAAGCAATTATTGAATGTCGTAAATAGACACTTTGATAAGAATAATAGGCATTCTTATCTTATAAATACAAGTACAGTAAGGATAGGTTATAGCTTTTCACATAATTTAGGGGGGCATAATATCCTCGTTGTATAATGAAAAAAATTAGAAACTTTCTACTCAGATAGTAACAATAACAGTATCGTCGGCGGTATTAGCAGAAATAATAATAGACACTGTACTAAAGTTAGTACAGAATACTCTCAGAAACAAAATAACCACTTTAACCTCAATAGACCTAATCCTACTCCACTAGGAAGAAACATCCCCAACACACACACATACACACACACGCACACACGCGCACACACACACACACACACACACACAGAATAACCTAAGTGACTCCAGGAACAGGAATAATTGTGCCTTCGGTAACACCTGTAGAATTAAGGACGTTATTTATCAATGCACAGTCACAGCACAGTCTAGTAAATTGAGTTATATTTGAGCAACCCAAAATGAGATAAAACGAAGATTTGCCACGCACCAACATTCTTTTAGAAACAGAAACTTAAATAACTCGGCTAATTTAAGCAGGTACATTTGGGAGCTCAAAGATAGTAACACTAGATTCACATTAAATTGGGAGACCCTCGCTAGTGCACCTTCATTTAATGAAACACATAGAAAATATTACCTTTGTATAAATGAATTAAAAAAAAAAAATATCAGCACGAATTCCGTTAGTGAATTTGAGAGGTGCGCGAAGTGTAACTTGCAAATATAAATAACACTAGAAATACTTTTACTGCACCATAAATGTACTTATAGTCCAACAGCATATCGTTAGTAGCCCCTGATAGTTTATTGTACGTTATATATCTGTAGTGTACGTTACGTCTTTATTGTACGTTCTATATTTTGTGTTGTGTTTCCTGTTGGTAGTCAAATAACTAAAAAAAAGACCCTCTTTCACTTTTCCTATCTCTTAAATGTTACCGCCCACCCATATATATTACCTATTTCTTAGATATACTTACAACCACTTAATAGTACCTATAACCGCTCAGCATATAATAGTAGCTCCTAATAGTATAATACAGGTTATATATCTTACTCTTTTTATAGTCCATCTTGTTAGGAATAACCGTGGCTCTTGTTGGTAGTTAAATAACCAACCCCTCCTCTTACCCTTCTCATAAGTTTTAAATGTAGACCCCCCACCCCATATCTATTACCTATTTCTCACATCAATTAACGTTTCCTCCATCTTATCATTTATCATTCATGTATAGACTGCATTTTGGCAAATTGATCAGTAATTACCGTAAGAAATGTTACGTCACCTATTTTTTATGCCATACATTCTATTAAAGAATAACCTATAAATGTGGCCCAACCGATGTGTTGGTTAATCTGTGCTTTTCTCCATTTTCTAATTATTTGCATCTGTTCCTTATAAACTCTTGCTTATCCTGTTGTTATCTGAACTCGACGTGTAGGGTGTGCCTGCATACCATTGCCCGGGGATAATACAAATAACGGATACCGATAGTATATACGGATATTTTATCCCTTGGTCGGTTACTATAACCGCAAACTCCGTTTACATTATATATATATATATATATATATATATATATATATATATATATATATATATATATATATATATATATATATATATATATATATATAATTGCTAAAGAGGACAACAAACTCTAAGGCAGGGCAAATATCTCAAGTCACATACATTAATAGTTTTTGAAAAAAAATCAAAGTATTACAGCTTTTTCTGGGATATCTCAGTGTATGGGATATTCCGTCATCGGAGACAAACAGGAAAAAGGAGAAGGGCATAGATTAATGAAATGACGACATAGAAGACAGAAACAATGGAATAAAGGGATGATGAAAGAGAAAAAATATGTGTGTGTGTGTGTTTATGTGATTGCTTTTACTCCATACTCATTGAAGGAAGAATTGAGTTCTCCCGTTGCTAATGAAGGTATAAATAAATAGATCCGATTTTATACACTTCATTCATTTCTGACCTGATATATTCTTTTTTCTTGTGAACGAGACGCTGTTCACAACCACCATATATTGAACTCTTTGAGTATATCTGCTAATATTTACTACAAAACTCACGGAAATCCACATTATTTTGACACAAATATATGGCCACATTAATTGGGATACGCAATCTCAGGACAAATATTCTTTAGAATATTAAAATCGATTGTTGGTGCTATAATATCGGTTTCCAATAATCACTTCACGCTTTGAAGAAGACTCCCAATAATATTGAAAAGGTTGGTTCTCTATCTGTCTTGCCTGACGTCATTCTATTACTTTGATGTATATCAGTGTCTGTAGTATTTGAGCGTCCTGCGCCAACATTTTCAGACGTAATATTTGACAAGATAATTTTTGGGAATGTTTACATAAAATTTTCATCTCAAGATTAGCTATGTGAATAAATTCTAACCGTTTTCTTTAAGACACGCTAATTGCAAATTGAGGACATATAATCTTAGGGTTTTGAGACTGTATGTACGTATTTTCTCTGAAGGACAATTACAGCCAGAATTGCTTTTCCATGTATCATCAGCGGGTATTTTTAGATTTATATTCAGGAATATCATCGTTGAAAACATTGATATAAATTGATTTTCATGTTGATGAATACTACAGGCTTTTGCACTATATGCAGTTCCTGACGGACCATGTGTTGGCGATCGTCAGACCTAGCCTCATGTCAGCTCCTCCTTTACCCGATCTTCAGTTGAAACGCATATTTGATTATACATTTCTCTGTCACTACACATGGACGAGTGCTGCCGCTGCTTGTATGTCTTTGTAAATATGATGTTTACTAACCAATGATGCCATCGGATAGTGTGAGGGTCATATCGTGGAGCGCAAACTCTGATTGTCTTTTCTTAGGATTTTGGCCTTTAGGTTTCGGTGTAGGGTTTTGAGACTGTATGTACGCATTTTCTGTATTGCAGCGTTCAAGTGTGGAAGCAATATTGTCAAAATATCACTAGCCAAATTTGTTCTTATGTGCATCAACATGTTTAGAATGTATTTGTAAAGTTTCCAATTTTGGTCACAAAACATCTTGGTAAGCATATCTTTATGGAGGATTGAACCAGATTAATGTTTCTCTTCCAGAATTTCACTCCAATTTGTGGAATGAAATATAGTTGTTCACTAACTTATAAGCGATGTTTCATATGTTCCATTGCTTTTGATTTGGATGTATCACTAATATTTCATATATCCTGCTGGTATGTATCTCACTTCATCTGGGTGTGGTTGGAGTTCCAAAGTATATACTATTATTAGGATTTAGGCCGGTTTATGACATGCTTCGCTTAAGGTTTTCCATGATTTTATTGGAAACATTTAAGCCGAAATCTTCGAAAAAACTTATATGATTGGTTTTTAATTTGTGCATGAATAAGTTTGAGATTGGTTGGTCTTAGTCCATGCACAGGGCCAATATATTTTGTGTTTCATCTTTAAGCGTATAAAAGCTAATAATCTCAGCAACTATTCACTGAATGGATATGCTGTGATTGGGTACCTTGTTAGTGCCGGGGTCGCTTTAGAGAGAGGTCAATGTCATTGACAAAAAAATAATGGCTCAAACTGCTTAGAAAAAATGTGTCTCCCTAATAGCATTTCTACCTCGTGACTCCAGCTGGGTAATTGGATCCTAAACCTAAAACCAATCTTGAATTTCTCTCAAAATACTTATTCGTCTCTAAGCAACTGAAGAGGTGTTGAGTCTCAGAGGTGCGGAAAACTTTAAGTATGTGAAGTACTGTCAAGTTGTTATTAAATGTGCATGTACCTCCTTCAAAACATGCCAAGTGTTATAGGACAATGTTAATACTTTGTTTACTTATTTAGGTGTGGCTGTATGGTGAAAATCTTGCTTCCCAACAACATGGTTCCGGGTTCAATCCACCCTGCATAGCCCCTTAGGGAAGTGTCTTCTCGTATATCCTCCAGCCGACCAAAGCTATGGGAGTGAATTTCGTAGACGGAAACTGAAAGATGCCCGTCGTAGAAATATGTATGTGTTTTTGTGTGTCATTGTGTCTATGTGTTCCCCATCAAAGATTAACAAAAAGTGTTGGTGTGTTTGCTTCCTTACAACCTAGAGATGCTGCAAAAAAATCAAAGGAATAATCAACAGGTTTCAAACAGCAGTACGGGGGTCGAGTCATTGAAGGCCGTGCCTCAACAAAGCCGCAGTCTACTGTCTAAAACAAGTAAAAGGGGAAAAATAAAAAGAATATATATATATATATATATATATATATATATATATATATATATATATATATATATATATATATATATATGTGTGTGTGTGTGTGTGTGTGTATACATATATATATATGTTTATCTCTCTCTCTCTCTCTCTCTCTCTATATATATATATATATATATATGTATGTATATATATATATATATGTGTGTGTGTGTGTGTGTGTGTCTGTGTGTGTGTGTGTGTGTGTGTGTGTGCGTGTGTGTGTGTGTTTGAGCATTAGTGAAATATCAACGAATTTATGTGTAGATATGTAGTGAAATATATCCTGAAGATAATAAAATCTTGCTTTTATCAGTAAATATTTATCAGTAGCAGACCAGAAATATACTGATATAAACGAAAATCACTTAGCAAATGCCCAAATGAAATATATTTCTAGCATAAATATGTATGCATTGCCATGTTACGTGAAATCTTAAACAGGAAATTAAAATAGAGAAAGAGAGTAGCCTCTCCTTTTACAGATAGTTCTACACTAATTCTTCCTCTAAACTAAGTTACTGACGCAATATTGAATACATTATACTTGCTCTTAGTACTATTCAACAAATTACAACCCATTCATTTTTCTCCTAAACCATAATGTGTCAAAGAACAAAAGTAATAAGCAATGCAGGTAATACAAGAATAGTTAAAGTATATACTATATAACCGTAATTAATAAAGAATATGCAGAAAAACAACAAAGTATTATGCTGGAATGTGTCGTTAAATATGAATATAAACTGAAACCAGCAAAATAAGCTAAAACATAATTAATGAATGCTTCAGATATATAATCACTTATGACGTTACGCTCAGTTTTCAGTCTTAGGTACCGGGTAGAATTACATATTCTTTTGAATGTAAATAGCAATAAGAATTGTTCTGTGTTACAAAACGATCTTAGAAATTGCTCTATTGCATCTGTGGAATAACATATATGCGATGCAGTGCTGAAAAGTTCTTGGGTTCGAGGTAAAAGGAAATACAGGAGGATCAGTTTATTACGATCGTATTCAAAATATACCCCTCTCAGAATAACAAGCTTACTTCAGCGGCCCTTCAGTCACCCCTTTCGCGATACCATCAAGCGAGGAACTTTTCAACAACTTGTCGTATGTATATATATATATATATATATATATATATATATATATATATATATATATATATATATATATGTGTGTGTGTGTGTGTGTGTGTGTGTGTGTGTGTGTGTGTGTGTGTGTGTGTGTGTGTGTGTGTGTGTGTGTGACAAACTACCTTCGCAACCAACTACAAATGGTTGCGTAAACTCGAGAATAGATGTAGAGTTGAAACCTAAGGACACATTTTTCTGTCTCTTTCTGCAAAATACTTAGGAAATTAAACTTCAACTCACATTCTAGAATATCAGTTGTTATCTATTGGATATCTGTGTAAATATAAGTTTGTCTGAAATTATACAGTTGTATGGAAATAAACATTGATAATTATACACACCTCACTGTATATGGCCAAAGACGAACATAACAACTTTTAAATATAACTGAATAACCTAAAGCAAATATTAACATTAATGAATTCAATATATTTCGTGAATTTAATCATTCATCATCTATCAATTCAAACAGATGCACTATTTGAGATTCATTAAATATTATTGTTTATTTTCGCATTGTTGAAAGGTGGTTAAACGGTCATTGTACAGAATGTCGTTATACAGAACTTTGGTTTACTTGTATCTTTTAGTGATGTGCAGCAGGGTTGTAGAATGCTGAGATGCTTCCCACATAGATTAAAAAAAAAAAAAAACAGTACCTATACGTAGGCATTGAAAACCCAATGGACTGAGTGGTGGCAGTTTACATAATGCTTGCAGAATTAAAACTTATAGAAAGGAAACTTTGATGGGAAACATATTACCTGGTGATTATTATTGGTTTGTTTTTTTTGCATGGCAAATATAGTAGATATATGGAGACATGCTCATGTTTTATTTTATTCATTTTTTATCAATAAAATGCAATTTAGTTGCGTCTTGCGGAAATTGTAGCAGATGAAGCATAGAGAGAGATATATTTGAAGTAGAAAAATAGAATTTTTGGAAAGCTGACACCTGCCATTTGAGAAACGGAATCAAATGGGTATCACAATATTTAATGCATGAAGTAATATACAGGTACCAATGAAAAAACTAGCTGTGTAAAAGATAGCAGCACCATAGATTACGCCTCCATATCTAGGAAAGAAGAGAATGCCTAACCAATCATATTCACTCCGAAATTAGACGGCTATGATTATTGCATATAGTGATGCAAAACACCGAAATAAATTCGCGTTCATGCAAACATTGCAGGAAAATACCCACCCACCCCACAAAAAGAAGCGTCAAAAAGTCATCAAATGGAAGTTGATTGAATTCAGCTATATTGTACCGCTGCTCAATATATAATTTACAACGTTACACAATTAGCATAACCTTCATGTACACCAAATATAAACTCCATATTTAATTAAAAAGCTATATGCTGGAATTTTAAATGATGATACAAATGGAGAATAAGTCTAGCAAGCTACATTTCAATTTTAAAATCACTTACAGTTCAAAATTCTTAATTGGGGAATTTATAATGAAGCTTAATGAAATAGGTAAAAAAAAAATAGGAAGAATATTGATAAAAAATCATATCGTGTTATGCGAGTAATACTCACACACAGACGCGCACGCACACTCTCAAATACACATACATTTGCTTATATTTGGTAGTATTTCTATTCGTGCGTAAATTTTGACCATGTTCAGAGAATAAGTATTAATGTGAATTGGTTTTTGTTCGCACATTACAAGATTATAACATATAAAACGTGTACCAATACTGAGCCCATTAGTACGTTTAGAATAACTGTTAAAACCACTGGTTTTCCTTTCCATGCCTACTGCATTACTTCAAATATCTTTACATTTGATCGATGCCAGTGTGTAACTGGTGTTTAATTTATCGACCCCGAAAGGATGAGAAGTAAAGTCGACCTCGACGAAGTTTGAACTCAGAACCTAAAGACACACGAAATACCGCTAAGCATTTCGATCGACGTTTCTGCCAGCTCACCGACTTGTTGCCTATAAATAATATTGTGCTTTGTGTGTGTGCGTGCGCGAGCGTATGTGTGTCTGCATGTATGTGTATGCGTGCGTGTGTGTGTGCATATTTTTATGAATATTTACACACATGTGTGCGCATACTATAGCAGGTATAATAAAGCACATGTAAATGAAGTGTCCTTTCATTTCACTATTTAATGTAATATAGGTCAATTTTATTTTAGACAAACACTGTGTGTATGGACGATTGTAACGTAAACAAACAGTTCGAAATTTGTGTGCAAAGAGAAAAAAACTGGAAAGGGTTTTAACGATATTCTCGACTCAGTTTGGGGTCTAGGTTATCAGCTATGTAACATATGGAGCTTGCTAGATGTACACTGCATATAAATTTAATATCATTTTGCTCTGGCGTTCAGTATTGAATAGAATTTCAGTTACACTTGCAACACTGTGGAAACTACTTTTTCAGAAAAGCAAAGATATTCATCTTTTTCCAGCATCATGTAGATTTCTTGGATCATCATCATCCTCATCATCATCGTCGTCGTATTCATTACCATCGTTCTTATTATTTTTCAGGCAACGAGTTTACAAAATCGTTAGCATGGTATGCAAAATGCTTAGAAGCATGTCGTTCGTCTTCACGTTCGAATTTGAGATTCCGATGAGATCGGCATAACTTCATCATTAAGGTCGATAAAATACGTATCAGTTATATACAGTGGTCAGATATAATCGAACCCAGGGCCTGTGCCAAAATTTGAAACCATTATCAATACTGTTGTTTTGTTGTCTTTGTAATTGTTATTATTATTTATTTATCTAATTCTTCATTTGTGATAATGGTAATTACGAATTTCCAAAAATATATTCATTTTCTTATGTATGTATGTATGAATTTCAAAATTATTGCATACGTTTTTGTTAAATACTGTTACATTATACTTGAATGTTTTCTTTATTTGACATATATTAATTTTCTTCCATTAACAAAGACCAAACACATTTGTAAAATTCCGTGTAAAATGTTTACAAAAACACGTAATTTGTTCCATTACATTTCCTCGATTTCAACGAGCTTTCAATCTTGTCTCAACTATTTCATTATTAATCTTTACACCTTCAAATTATGTTTTTAAAATCTATTTATAATGAGTATTGTTCGTTGGTTTACTACTTTAAGCATATTCATTACTTACATTAGACGGATATTTGTCCTCATATTGTGTGTTGTTAACACGATGTTTCGGCTGATATGCCCTCTAGCCTTCGGCAGGATGTCTTTGTAAATTGTTACAAAAGCTTGCCAATAACTCCTCAGAGGCCTACACAAAGTTTTCAAAATGTTTTCATCGTTCTTGACACAATCAAGATTTTGCGAAACTGAAATGCGTGTGTCTTTTTGATCAGCTGGAAGTGATCTTCGCAGAAACTTGGCAGACATGCGTGTCATACGTAAATGTTCAGTGATAAACGACATAACCGTATCTAATCTGCACAACCTCTGATATCTCATAGATGGTGATTCGACCACCGACAGCTGCACCCACATCTGCGGTGTTTTTCACAGTTCTTCTGATTGAGCCATCTTGGAAACGTCCGAACCACTCATACACATGTGTGCGGATCATACACCCCTCATTATACACTTTCTGCAGCTTTGCGTAAACGTCTGAGCGGGTATCACCATGACAACTTTCTCTGTCATGATCAATGCAACGATCACAGACTACACACCTTTATTCAAAGCACTGCTATGAATAGCTAAATCAAGCTGCAACATTGACACTTAGCGTACATACACAGCAGAGAGCAAGGTCAATCTTTGCCAAGCGGTTTTACTTTGCATGCATCAGCTTCGTTACTACAGAAACAGATAGCGGATACTTATTGATCAGACCTCGGATATATAAATTTCTGTATCAATTTTCTTTGGATGAGATAGAGAATGAAAGGAAATGAACGTAAAGAAAACAAAAATATTACATAAAAGAGAATGGATATATGTGTAATGAAATAGGAAATAAATCTACAATTCAAATAATAGTACTTGTTTTGGGACAGAGTGACATTAGAATATAAAACAGATGACACTTCAACTAAATAGATATCCATTTTGAGTTGAGATGCTTTAGGCTAAATTTTCGAAAATGGGTGTTTCTTTGTTAATGTAATGTATATATACTTGTGTTTTTGTCTTTCACTGTCTGCATGTGTGTGTGTGTGAGAGAGCATAATTGATACATATAAATAAATAAATAATATATATATATGTATTTGCTAAAAATATAGATATATATGTGCGTGCATATATATATATATATACATGTATATATATATATATACATGTATATATATATATACACACACATATGTATATATACACACACACACGCATTTATATATACATATATATATATATATATATATATATATATATGGGTATGTGTGTGTGTGTGTGTGTGTGTGTGTGTGTGTGTGTGTGTTTAAAAAGAAAGTCAAGGTAGGAAATGCTAGAAAATTAAATGATAAGTTTAAAAAGTAATATTTGCATAGTATTCAAATACGAGGGGCATTTTCCTTGTTTCTGTCTGTCTCTCCCTCTCCTGTTTACTCCTGTGGGCTCAAGGTCGTTGTGAATTCTTAGCACAGAATAATAATACTAATAATAATAATAGTA
>NC_142937.1:10588041-10658041 GCF_046866305.1 Octopus bimaculoides | reverse complement strand
AATTACATCAATACAAACTAAACCATTTTAATGCAACTGCGAGTGGTATGTATTTATGTATATGTTCATGTCAGTGTAACATTTCAAAACATATATTTAGAAATGTATTGCTATAAAACTTCATATGAAGGTTGTGAAGGAAGAACAGCTGAGAGACGCCATGAGGAAAGAATCCAGAGATAACTAGAAGATGACTATGCGATACTGATCCAGAAGTTAAAGAGTACAAATGTCGCGGTTCCTAAGGAGCAGTCGAAGAAGCTAGTGGAAAAGCAGAGAAACATGAATGTTTCAGTGATACTGGACTGAACTGAACTGTAACGATTCATCATATCCTCTGATAATTGACGGATGGTGATTCGACGATTTCCCCTTACAGCTGCACACCCATCTGCGATGTTATTCTCAGTTCTGTTGGTTGCGGGTCTTCTAGAACGTTTGTGACTATTGACATGTTTTCCTCTCATACATTCCTCTCCATATATTTTCTGCAACTTAGCGTAGACCACTGCGCATGTATCGCCAAGCCCTTGGCAACATTTGGTGCAGATTCATAGTCAATGCGATGATCACACGCTACACACGTTCTTTCCAAACACTACTGTAAACTGCGGAAGTAAGCTAGAATGTTAAACTTAGTACGCATGCACAGCCAAGTTCAAGGTCAATCTCTCCCAAGCAGCTTCACCCTGTCTGTTTCAGTTTTGTTACCATGGTAACAGTCCCGATATTTGTTGATCAGATCACGTATATATTTGTATGTTTTTTGTAACATGTATTCATATTCACACCAATGGATCCCTAGTTGATATTATATTTTATGTCAATGCACATGTAAATACTTATCCTCCTACGTGTAAACCCAAATACATCGACGTGTCTCATGGATACGGCATTCAGCTCTTAAGTTTTACTCCAGCTATCGAAACATCTGTGTTTCCTTGACAGTACTGATTTATATTCGAGTGATTAATATGTTATATGCTATGGTTTTTCTTTGAATGCTTTATGTTATTGTCCTCTCATAATTATCCTTAATCATGCTAAACTGACAAATGGAAACGCACAATTTTATATTTCTAGTTACAATATGTGTTATGTGAAAACTTTTGATATTTTAATTAGAAAACCGCTTAATAAATGAGGAACAGAGTCAGTAATTATAATTCATAGGCTCTTTAATGATAAACAGAAGCATATCCCTTTGAAAATATGCCAGTGTTTGGAAGTATGATTTTATGGCAATTATGATTAAAAAAGGAAGAAATATTTTCGAGCAATGTTAAAGAGGTCTGTCGAATGGAGCTTAATACATGCATGTTATTGTAAGCGTTGGCACTGCTCCGCATGTATACAGAGCACTGGCATGTGAATTCCATACTTAAGAATCTCGATGAACACGCATAATATTGATATTTGAGATTTTGTTCGAATGCCGTTACCTTGATATAAGTTTGATGAAACATGAACATTTATATTTGCATCTGACTGATCAGAAACTGAAATAATTGTCTACCAGTCACATTCATAAAATAGTAACTCACTGTTCAATGCACATGCTATAAACAGATCTCAATATTAGAAACTAATTCTACGACGTCCGAATTTTTATCACATCAGTTAACATCAGTTACATGATGTAAATCCTATACCAATTATTTTGAACACAATCTCTAAAGAGATATTCATTGATACATATAGTAAATTAGTTACCCTTCAGGATGTTCTACAATATATCGATGATACTTTCCGGCAATGTCATGCAATAATATGCTAATAATTGTTATATTTAGTCTTTGGAAAACAGCATATTTCTTCAGACGTTATGTATTAACCAGCTGAAATGAATTTTCTTCTAAAACAATGAAAATCATCCTTGGTTAAATGATCATCCTCCAAAGATCTCATCGTATTTACAGATGCACGCGCGCACAAACATTTACATGATCGCACACGCATTATATGTATAGTGTTGCGCTCATTGAATCATGATTTCCATTTGGTATTTACGTTTCTATATCTGTCAATATCTACATCCGTCAATATCTGACATCCGTCAATTTCTGTCAATATATGACTCACTGTTTTGTTCTCGCTTTTTATAATTATCCATATGTTTGTTTGCTTTCTTGTATCGTAGCGCTTTAAACTGTTGGACAGCATAGCTGATTGCAGTAACAGGAACTTTGGATTCACATAGATTTTCTGATCGCAAATCTCACTATATATAGCCTTAAAAGGGGAAAACCACAAATTACACTGTATCCTTGGATTCAAATATATTCAAAGAACAACCTTACCATTGTGAGAAGTTGCCGGAAGCGGTTATATTCCAGATCATCTAGAACGGCGGAAAAACAAACAAACAAATATTGAAAATTGTAGATGGTTAGTATAACAGACGTTCGAACTACAACATATAGAGGCTATGCGCCCCCAAATACTGACATCCGCAGTTACGAAACTGTTAGACACTGAACTCAAATACAAAATGAAACATGGACCATGTAAAACGAAGATGACGCATACTGTGATATTATCATACAAAAGGACAAAGATGTGATGCTCAGTGCTGAATAGCATTTTATTAGCTTTCTTCTTTGTCAGACGTGTATAAAAGCGACAGCTAATTGTTTGAAGAAAGATAATTACCAATGGGGAATTCAAACGATCGCTTAAAATGAAATAATTAGAACACAAATATGATTATATACGCACATATTTACTAGAAAATATAACCCATGGTTTTAGGAAAGTGGAGTGGAGAGAGATTGAACGCTTTTAACGATAGTGAAAAACAACGCCGCAAAGCAATAAATATTTATCTGAATGACCACATATCCTATCATACTGCCTTCACGATGCATGTCACATTAGAATGTTAATGTCAGATATACTTCACCGAGTTTCGTCAAATAATTTAACCTACCCAATTAAAACAGGATATACATGTTACCTCACCGAAAACGAATACAAACGTTAGCGTAAATACATTCTATTTAAGAGAACCTATTCAACCTAATATATATATATATATATATATATATATATATATATATATATATATATATATATAAATAAATAAATAAATAAATAAATAAATAAATAAATATATATATATATAAATAAATAAATAAATAAATATATATATATATATATATATATATATATATATATATATATATATACATGTAAGTATCATATATACATAAACTTTTATATTGTACATATAATTATGTACACACACATTTATGTGTGTGTGTGTATATATATATATATATATATATATATATATATATATATATATATATATATATATATATATATATATATATATATATATATATATATATATATATATATATTTCGTATGTATAATTCGTGTGCAAGATTCTTGATGTGGATACGTGTGTTGAAAGAAATAGAATTAAACATTGGGAGAGGCATTATTACCGGCATAATGCCTCTCCCAAGGTTTAATTGTATATATATATATATATATATATATATATATATATATATATATATATATATATATGTGTATATATATGTGTGTGTTTATATATGTATATGTATATTTTTATGTATGTATGTATGTATGTATGTATATATGTACATGCGCAAACTATGAACTCCTATCGGAATCTACATACAATGGACAGGAAGCATTTCTCGCTGAATTAAGTGTTCGTTTCTCTTTTTGCCTTCTGCAATTTTATTTTGGTATCTTCTATATACATGAAGAATTTTCCTCCGTCTGGCTGTTTGCCTCTCTTCAAAACGGAACGTTGCATTACGGAACAGTCATTTTAACGAGCTTGTTTTATTTATTTATCACCCTACGAGATACGTCTGCACCACTGGATAATCCTGAACCATTTTTTGTATGTCCCCCAAGAGGAGTCGATGTTAGATGTGTCGAAACAATTGTTGTGATTAATAATATATCCTCGTATATTCCATCAGTTTTTCCATTTGTTATTTACCTAACGATCACTCTGAGATTGACCGTGCTTTACCACTAAGCTGTCAGGTGTAAACCATTCGTTTCATTAACCATTATATATATATATATATATATATATATATATATATATATATATAGACCTAACCCTAACACACGCACACATACACACATATTTTATATGTATATATCGTTTTGGGGATTACGTATGCAAGACTTGTTATGCGAGTTTGTGTGTTGAAGCATATTCTGATGTGTCTGGGGAGAGTCGTTCGCTTTTAGTACCTTATAATTTAACACATTCACCGGTAAACTTTCCACTTATCTCTTTTTTATTTTTCAAACATTTTCTTTGCGCCTATTGAAAAGTTTTCAAGACGCAACGAAAATACTAGAATAATAAAAAAAAGAAACGTCGCAATTTTACTGGTGAGTGTGTTAAATTATAAGTCAATAAAAGAGAATGACTTTCCCCAGACACAAAAGTATATAAATAAATAAATAAATAAATAATTAAATAAATACACACACACCTGCACACACACACGTACACACACACACACACCCCCCCACACACACACACACACACACATATATATATATATAATACAATTTCTTAATCTTCGATTTTTTAAAAGTATTCTAGGCCACTAGTTTAAATTGATATTAATTAATTTATATTAATGTTTAGCCTCAGTATATATATATATATATATATATATATATATATATATATAGAGAGAGAGAGAGAGAGAGAGAAAGAGTCTTATATACATGTCTGTGTGTGTGTGTGAGTGTGTGTTTTTCAGCGTATGCATATTTGTATTCATATATGCATGCATGTATGTAAGTATATATGTATGTATGTATGTATGTATGTATGTATGATGTATGTATGTATGTATGCATGCATGTATGTATATACACTCCCTCTAAATTCACGTCCAGGTACCATAATAATGTAGGGTTCAAAGGCTCGCAGCTCTTCAATGCCCTGACATAAAAATTAAGATATGTCCTTACGGTGGATGTAGATGGTTTCTGAAAGTAAGTAGACATCCTCCTCTTCACAATACCAGATGACGCAACTGCCCGACATGAGGTGCAAATGGAGACATCGGAATTCAAACTCCCTTATACACCACATGTGCCAATACCTGGGGAAAAGGCATATACAGGGGTGGTGATGTGAAACACCCCGGACTGATGAAATGAGAATGAACACCATGGTTTCCATCGTAGCCCAATCCGCATGGCTGAAACGAGGAAAAGAGTATATTACACACACACACACACACACACACACACACACACACACACACACACACACACACACACACACACACATACACACACGCACACACACACATACACACACACACATTACCACGCATACATACACGCATTCAATGTAGAGGTCGAAGCAAAGGCATGCGTTTAAAACAAATGATGCGCTACCATTTTCAATAATTTCCGTCAACTTTCGTTTGTTGTGTATATTGCAGTGGAAAGGAATTCGATGCCTATATGCTAAGAAAATGATAGCTTCAGTATTTGACTTTATTGTGGTACATTTAAATGTAATTGTAGCAAGTCTTCCTGTGATAATTGCGCAATTTGTGCCCATGTAACACAAGGACATACATGCTAATTAAAACTCTCTTCTTACATTCGTACAAAAGAATCGGATTTGTCAGCTGTGCTTATTCACAAGCTGTTTCCGTTCTTGATTGTTTCAAAGATACAATATTTACCATTTCTGACAGTGTAATGTTATGATAAATTCTACTGCATGTTGAGGTGTGTTGGATAGGGGTTTTCGATAGTTTGCTTACAGAAATTGGAAGCGTAATGCATCTCTTAATATAATATACATTCTGTATGATTTCACAGTTTTGTAAATATATATTTCTTCTGATTTATTTATTGTGTAAATTTTTAATGTACTCATAACAAGATAGTGCCTTTGAGCATAACTACAAATCTTAGATTATAGAAATGATATCTTAAACAAAGAAAATGAAGAAATAATAATTTAACACGCATTTAGCATGTGCAAGACATACAGCTCTCGCGTTCATCTTTTGAGATATAAGGGCACATGCATATTTTGCACTGCGACAACAATTTTGAACAATTGACTTGCTACATTCGTGTATATATGGTATTTATCTGGTAAAAATAAATGCGAAAATATGCATGATATAACTCTGTGGCTGTGCCTCATAATGATAAAACAGTGTCACATTCGGAACCAACACACATGGGCACACACACTAACACACACAAACACACACATGCACAGGTACTTACAAATATACATATGCACACCTATATATATATATATATATATATATATATATATATATATATATATATATATATATATATATATATATATATATATATATATATATATATATATATATATATATATATATACATATATATATACATATATATATATATATATATATATATATATATATATATATATATATATATATATATATATATATATATATATACATACACATATATACATACATATACATATACATATATATACATATATACACATATATACATACATATATATGTATGTATATATGTATGTATATATATATATATATATATATATATATATATATATATATATATATATATATATATATATATATATATATATATATATATATATATGTATATATACATAAGCGGCCTAAGACTTTACAGCGCGCGCTACATCATGTGCCTGGAGGAGGTAGTGCTTCTCTGCACATAGACAGTGGCTGCTGGAAGACCCTATATCTGGAAAAAGGAATCTGCACCTTGCAACACAAATAGGAGTAGCCAGTCATGGCTTTCAGACTATTTCTGCGACCAGATCGCCAATAAATTCTGACCACCTAACTCCCCAGAGTGCTAAACCTTGAATAGTATGTGTGGTGCGCAGTTCAATAAGAGACCAGAAAAACTCCTTTTAACATCAAAAGATAAAATGAAAGCAAGCATTATGGCAGCTTTCATCAATTTAAACAAGAAGACCGTTGAGAAGAGTCGCAGGAGATCCCGAAGCCATCTGGAGTCCGCGGTAGAAGCCAATGGTTATTTTATTGCATAAATTTACTGTTTAGTATTTCAAGATATTTTTACGTAATTTTGGCTAATATATTTGTTAAAATGAGATGTCACTTTTATTTTCATTTTTGCGTAGTTTAGACGACAGTTTATTCACCTGTATGCATATATGTGCGCATGTGTGTGTGCATCGATGCATGCATGCATGCTTCGATATATGCATGCGTGTATGTTCATAGTTGTACTTTAATAATCAGAAGAAAGTTAGAAAAGATGAAGGTACTGTTCTTTATTTCCAATCTAATGAAGTAATCAAGAAATTGAAAGGAAATTCAAACAAAGGAACGAAAAAATAATCCACGATTAAAAAAATAATTTTAGATTAGATATTTGAAATTTTCACAAATAGGCCTAAAATATTTGGGAAATTCTTAAATAAAATGACGTACATATTTTATTTCAGATCACTACACTGCGTTCCCGTTTCCTTGAATTGGAAGTCTTCCTGTACCTCTACAAAATATTCTAATGAACAATTAATTTCTTCAGTTCTTCTGGCAAATTCATAATACAGATATACACGCAAACATACACATCTACACACTCAAATAATATATGTATATATATATATATATATATATATATATATATATATATATATATATATATATATATATATATATATATATATATATATATATATATGTATATATATATATATATATATATATATATATACGTATATGTATGTATATATATATGTATATATATATATATATATATATATATATATATATATATATATATATATATATATATATATATATATATATATATATATATATATATATATATATATATATATATATATATATACATATATATATATATATATATATATATATATATATATATATATACATATATATACATATATAAACTTGCGTATATATATGTATTTATGAATATATACATGTACATAATATGCTACCATGAAATAAATTTACCACGACACATCATTGCAAAGAATAGACTTGTTTTCAACTGTACTTGTCTGTACGTCCGTCTATCAATCACCTCCACACACACGCACACACACACACACACACACACACACACACACACACACACACACACACATATATATATATATATATATATATTTGTGCGTGTGTGTGTGTGTACGTGTGTGTATATGTTTGTTTGTCTTTGTCCCCCCACCTTCGTTGGACAACCAATGGTGTTGTGTTTACGTCTCCGTAACTTAGTGGCTAGACAAAAGAGACCGATAAGTACTACGCTCACAAATACTAAGTTCTGGGGTCGATTTGCTCGACTAAAGGCGGTGCTCCAGCATGGCCACAGTCAAATGACTGAAACAAATAGAAAGAGTAAAAATATATATATATATATATATATATATATATATATATATATATATATATATATATATATATATATATATATATTTATGTATGCATGTATTTGTGTGAACGTGCGTGTGTTTGCTTTTTTGTAGGATGTTGTATTGACGTATGACGAGCAACAATAATCCGAACCGCTATTATATTAACATTCAAAGCCTATCGTTATTTTCTAGCTTATTCTCGCTAAGTACGAAACTAATTTTTGTAGAAAATGCTATGAATGACATATGTCAAAATTATAATATGATCATTCTGCCATTAAATGCGTTATGAATGCAAATACGCACGTGATTCAAAGTATTTTTGTGATTTTGTCATGCAATAGGTACATACTGTCAATACATATTATAATTTCTTTGAGTTTATTTATTTATTTATTAACTGCTTCTTTGTTGCAACGCACGAACATTGTTGATCGACATTTCATTTCATGTATTACTGAAAAATACATGTATTAGTCCATGTGATAATACACGCATTATTTGATATGCTACTGAAAATCTCTGATAATTCATCTCCCATCACTGGCATCAAACTTTATCGATGGTCAAAACCCATAAACGCCAAACCATGCATTATTTCCAGTTATATAAATTCATATAGGTAGTAAGAACAACGATGCGGATGCAAAACACTGGGAAATTGACGAGTGCGTATTTTTCGGTTCTAGCTTAAGGCGATACATTTAATCTGAAATCAACAGTAATTGCATTCCGTTTTCTTCTTAGGAAAAACAACGCAGGCATGAATCTTTTAGTAAATAGTGCCATAAGTTATTTTTCCCTTACATGACTATATATTCAGAAAACGAAAGTGCACGTTACATGTCGATATTTGAGTTTTACATAAAACTCCGTAACTGATTGTTATCTGTAATATATATTCATTAATAGTTGCATTTCAAGACATGAACACATAAGAAATAACCAGCGGAGTTGAAAGCCATTATATTAGCATTTCCTTCTATTTTAGTGGATAAATACTAACATAAATCATTTCCTGATATTCTTAAAGTTAAATTGTATCTAACATTTATAGCAGGTAATAAATGTATGAATATCAATTAGGTCTACGACCTTGCACATAAAATGCATTATTATAATTCCTATACTATCTCCCTCCGAGGACAAGTCTGCATTTAAATTGCAATACCAAACGTGAGGAATATATTTAACCAGTAGCAATTGTTATCGAGTTTTATGTATTCCGTAGACATTTACTGAAGGAGATGATGTATAAATTATGAAATGACAATAACATTTTATAAAGTCCGCATTGGTGGTTTGATTCCTGTATACTTCATTTAATCATAAAACATAAAAATAGCAACATTCTTGAACATAAAACTTGAAATTAATGACCATGGGATGTTGTCGATGTATATAAAACCGTTGAATTAAGTTGTAGGGATAACTTCTGGGATAAGCATTAATCTTTGTATAAGTGAATGCTGGCAATATGCACCAGACCGCTTTCAGCAGAGTTGTAATTATTGTCGCATATGTTTTAGAGATAATTTGGTGTCTCTCGGACAAGGAAAGGACGGTTTCATATTCAGAGAATTTAAACTGGAAATAACTTTGTACAGGTGCATGAAATATTTCTTAAACCTTACCAGCCCCAGCCCCCCCCCCCATTTTTTGATGTCTTAGAAACAATTAATTGAAATTTTCATACAACTCTCTGAAGTTGAAATTCTTTTCCAAAATATAGCTGTTTTTGTCCATTTTACCTATCACATTAATCACAAAAATTACTTGCTCTATATTAAATATGTGTATTCAAATTCTTATTTTAGCTATTTACTTGATATAGTTTTATGAGATTTTGAATTCTACACAATAAGTAGTAAGAATATATTGCAGTGAAGGTATCGAGTTATTGTTTATGTTGTTGTTCCTTTATCCAAGGGAAGTTATTTTAATTGGCTATCATCCGCGGTGTTACATTCAAGTCCACAATATATTTTTCATACTAACAACTAACGAATTGCCGAATTTCTTCGAATGAACTTTCAACTTAGAAACAGCACGAACTTGGAGGGAATTAACTGCAATTTGTTTCACGTCTTTTAATTGCTTAAACATAGGAATATTTGTAGGCCATGGAATGCAAGAAATGATGCTAAGCTTTCCCGGTGTCTGTGTTACTAGTATTACACTCATTTTGTGATTGATGGGTTTCAAATTCTTCAGATATTTGTGGAATGATTTATTACAAGTAGAAGTAAAATACGATTTTGTGTTAAGATCATGCAAGACGTTTCTCTTGCCACTGATACAAATGTTAGTGTTGAGGCTCTATGCCAGACCTCATGGCGTACACCAATAAACAAAGTGTTCCAACCATGACAATCGTATCATATTCTGAGTAAATACACATTTGGAATTACGTGGTCGAAAATTCTTGGTCACATTCGAGAGTTAGAGAAAATCTGAAAGGGTATTGGCTGGCATTTCATTTCCAGAAACTTCAAAGAATTCCACCATCTGCCCACTTCATTGGTGTAAAGAATATTGCTTTATCTCAGTTTTGTTTTGCAAAGAAATTGAGCAGTAACTAATATAAAATTCAAAACGATATAAAATGAAATATAATATGAAACGATTAAGTATATCATCAGTAAATAGACAAAATGTGATTACATACATCATTTGAACTGATTCTCTGTATTGTATATTTAGTATATATAGTTAGCAGCACACAGTCCATGTACACGAGCTGTATGGCTATATATTTCGTATATGTCAAAGTGGTTAGTGCTAACTATTTTAAGTTTTTGTCAACATATCTTTTTCCCATACCCGGTTGGAGATTCTGTATGTATGTATTTACGTGTGTATGTATCTATACATGAAGGTATTTATGCATTTATGTATATGTGCTTCTATGTATATGTATGTGGGTATGTATATACATATTGAAAAGAATTCATGATGTGAAATTTTTATGCTTAAATATATAAATCTTAAATGACTTCTCTCTATTTCCCTCTCTGTCTTTCTCTCACACGCACTCTCTTTACCGATATATAATGGGTCATGGTATTCGTATAATTATATATTCTCAACCTGAAAATAAAAACCAAAAAAATAATAAAACGCCAGTGTAAAGGCTGGGGAAGGAACATCAGCTGAGATGAAGATAGGGCAACTGAGAGATATGAAATAAAGCAGTAAATGTATATTAGATGAAATAATCATCAGACGAAAAATACGAAGAAGCCATAAAACCTGTGTGAGAACGAGAGGGAGATGCAGAAATAATCAAGCAGAGGAGGAGCCTGATTATGTAGCAAAGACTCTGATATGATTGTGTCTTTAATTATCTTATCTCATTTCTCTATCTAGTTTTTGAAGTATATATGAGTAACAACAGAATAATGGCACGTTCTATTAAAACAATTTAGGTTTCAATATAAATCTCGATAAATCTTCGGGGTGAATTAATTCATCAAGCCAATTAAGTTTTTTTGAAATGTGAATGTTTAAAATATAATCATCATAGAAGCAATGAAATAATTATGTCTACTGTCGATAATTGTTCTGGCATAACTCAAATTGTGATATGTGAGTGTATGTATGTGTGTGTGTGTCTGTCTGTGTGTGCGTCAAGATGTGTATGTGTATATAGGTGCGTGTCCTCCTGCATTCCATTTAGCATTAGTGAAAGAGGGAGTTCAATCCCAAATGCTTGCAAACACTGTCATGTAATTGTTTCCAGACCCTTATCTGTTTGGGTCTCCTCCGCAAGTATTTTCTAGACCAAGACGTGCCTGCTCCAATTTGTATGCCCTCCAATATGACTTTACCCCAGAAAGGTTCATATCGCTTCCTTTGAGGAGGCATTACATATGACCAAGCACCATCCGCCATCTCAAGGGGATAATAAGTTGTATATCTCAGCCTAGATCTTTACGGTATTGGTTTATTCCAAGATGTGATCACATACGGCAACTTTTTAATGCGGTCCTAAATTTTCAAATTTCGTGAAAGGTATCTCTAGGTATCTTTTTACACTTATCATGAGCAGAAGCGTCTGTTAGCAGGACGAAAGTGGCATGCAATTTGAGTTTGTTCCAACGTTTGAATATATTATTCTTATTCAAACACTTAATGATATATATATATATATATATATATATATATATATATATATATATATATTATTCTTATTCAAACACCTAATAACAACGTTTGTGTTCGTCATGCTTTGAAACTTGTAAACGAGTGGTCCCTTGTGTTGTTATAAAAGTTTGTTATATATCTTTATCCTAAATTTAGTGATGAATGAAAGGTCTTGCAAAATTTAAGACACAAGTTATGAACTATAAATGAAAGCAAATATGTATGGCTTAAGTTTACCTAGTATAACATCGCGGAGTTTTGTATTTCTATTCCTTTCATTAAAGTGGAAACTCATATTAAATTAAATATATAAAAATAATGTATCGTCTAAGCATATTTCTTAAGACTATGATTGTAAAGGCACTTCATTTATCATTCATCGTGCTCAAAACCTACTCTAAGCGATGTTGTTAATCAATGCGAAGCTGCTGCTTAATTGTAAACAACATACGTGTCTCAACAATGAAATTCCAGCCAATGGCACAAATTAAGACATAGAACTCGACATTATCGGGTAAAATAGTATTCGTAATTCAATTTGACAACTGATTTATATATAATGTCTCATTTCTCGGCCTGGGCAACTTGTTTGAATTAGTTGATAGAATATGTCCTCTAATAAATTATGTCAAAGCAATAAACACTAATTCTTTAAATCAAAGACTTAAAAGAAACCTGTATACTACGAAGCAATATATCAACAGGAAAGCTAAGAATGCCTTAAGTGGGAAAATAACCGACCAAAGATTTCCGTTGAAAGTGCTACAGTCAAAAGGTAATTGGAAACAATTTTTAAAAGAAAACAAGCATATTATAACGATCATTTATTGATTTAAGTGAAGTAGATAAAACTAGTAACATTTATTGTGTTCTGCAAACATCGAAGTAATATACTTCCAAATCCTATTTTCATAATGGCCTTATTACACACAACGTTTTCGGACTTTGTATATAGCATTTCTTGAGTCTGATCGCAAGTTTCCTTCAAAATTCCATTGGCAGCCAAATATGGAAAAATAATTGTTTTAGATTTTGATGTGTTACATTATATAGATGGATTATGAATCTCTGAGACGAAATAACTGCTATAAATATTTATACATATACAACACATTGCTGTTACTTTCTTTCAGTCCCTATGAAACATGGCTACTACTCTCACTATTTCTCCTTCACTGAATTACTATTTTCTCTTCTCTCCTTTCACCACTCACTCCTGTTCGTTATTTTTGACAAATGGATATATACATACATATATATATATATATATATATATATATATATAGAGAGAGAGAGAGAGAGAGAGAGAGAGACCGATAGAATAAGTACTAGGCTTACAAAAGAATAAGTCCTGGGGTCGATTTGCTCGACTAAAGGTGGTGCTCCAGCATGGCCGCGGTCAAATGACTGAAACAAGTAAAAGAGTAAAAGAATATATATATATATAAACAGATAGCCCGAGTGCGCACTAGAAATTATCGACCATTTGATGTCCTAATATTAGGTGCAAATTTTAGTCTGCAGTATCGGCAGGGGAGTAAGTCTATTACAACGACCCGTGTACTCAACTGGTATTTATTTTATCAACCCGGAAAGGCTGAAATGCAAATTTGATCCAGAATCATTTGGACTCAGAACGTGAACTAAAAAGAGATTCCGTTAACCATTTTTTTCCGGCGCAGTAAATATTCTGCCAGCACGCTGCCTTATTTTCGGTCCTAATATTAAAATTTCAAAAAAAGAGAAAATAAAAGAAAAACTCTTATAGCACTTAATATTTCCCAAATCAAATCAGTCTGTATCACTGATTAAAAGTCTCATTAAGTGTTCCGACAGTGTAATTTTAAACAGCTACAAATTAGTAATGTTGCATTAGATCAGCTTGAACAAATTGAAGATGCAGCCGATTAATTTACAAGCAAGTTAAATTTAAAAGCAAAGTTTAGATATGACGTCTGATGAAGGAAACATTCAACGTGGGAGAGGAAAACGGCAGCAAATGTATTAAAAGGAGAGGTTTTCTTGTCTGGAACACAATTTCGGAAAAAAAAATATTGAAATGGTTCTATTAATGCTATTCCCATGAATGCCTATAGGAAATTCAATTCAGTGAAGAATTTCTTCAGGCTCAGTCGACATGGGAATTGCATGCAAAATTTTCAAAATTGCGGAATACAATTTTGATATGAAATATCCCTCGTCTTTTCGGGGTGTATGAAATAAGCACAAGTTAAACGCTGCGGTCGATGTCATGGACTAGCACCTCCACCATAATTTCAGGCCTTTCGCTTATCATTAGACAGGATATAAATAGTCTGGCCACGCTTATGAAAATATTGGGTCAGCTCATAAATAATTCAATTTTTTAATTGCATAAATTAAAACTCGTAGAGGGACGAGGTAAGCCACCTTCACTAACTTGCTATAAAAGCATGTAGTAATGTTACCTTGTGCATATTCTTAGTACAAGTTTTGAAGAGTGCAGATCGATTTTAACAGTTATATTTTCAAAGCAATAATGGAATTGACAAAGGATCCTATTCGGCTTATTTTGCTTTATGAGTTCAATAAATCCAACAACACAACGGAAAGTGTGAAGAATATTAATGCAGTATATGGGGATCGGACAGTAAGCGTAAGCCAATGTCAAAGGTAGTTCCAGAAATCCCTAGCCGGAAACTACAGCGTAGAAGACGAGCCTCGTCCTGGAAGATCTGTAGTGTTCGGTTAGGACGTCCTGCAAACCCAGTGGAAAAGAATCCCAACATAACTGTTGCGGAACTAGCATAGAAACTTGGAGTAAGTTATTCAACAATTCATTGACAACAGGACTAGAAGAAAAACGACCATCTTTGGTTTCAGAATGACAGGTGTTCTTCCATCAGGATAATGCTCAGCTACATACAGCGAGTATAGCATTCTAAAGCAGTTTCAATGGGAAACGATGCCCCATCCACTATATTCGCCAGACATTGCCCCATCTGATTATCATTTCTTCTGGAGTCTTCAAAACCATTGGGACGGAAAAAAATACGAATTCTGTAGACAAGGTCGGAACAGTACTGCAGGATTATTTTTCGACATGGACAAGTGAATTTTGGAAGAGGGGTCTTGCACGTCTACTGGATTGATAGAAGAGCACTGTAGAAAATAAAGAAGACTATATTTTAGAGTAAAAAAGAAAGAATCTTGCTTATTTTAATTTTGAAAAATAAAAGAATTATAAAAAAGAACTGCGTCATTTATGGGATGACTCAATATTATACAAATGATTACTTTTATTTTGTGGTAAAAATGCTCAATTCTGCATGTTTCTTGTTACTCCATTATATTATAACTTATAATTCCTATTATTTTCTTAGTATATCACATATGATGTACACACATATGCATCAATTAATTCTTAATTTTTAAACCATTTTCGAAAATACTTGCATCAATTTGTGAACCTGCGTTCGGTTTCGCATACTTTCTGTTTTAATACTAAAAACAGCAAACACACACACACACACACACACACACACACACACACACACACACACACATACACACATTCACACACACACACACACACACACACACACACACACACATAAAAAGAAAAAAAAAAGAAGCAAGACGCCGAGCTTGCAGAAACGTTAGCACGCTGGACGAAATGTTTAGCGGTATTTCGTCTGCCGTTACGTTCTGAGTTCAAATTCCGCCGATGTCGACTTTGACTGTCATCCTTTCGGAGTCGATAAATTAAGTACCAGCTACGCACTGGAGTCGATGTAATCGACTTAATCCCTTTGTCTGTCCTTGTTTGTCCCCTCTATGTTTAGCCCGTTGCGGGGGAATAAAGAAATTCGATCGATAGATAGATAGATAGATAGACAGACACATCCGTTACTGTATAAACATGTGTTGACATAAACATCTTGCATTGCTTAAGGTCGTAAATATTTGAAACTGCTGGTGACTCTCTACGTACACGGTGAGTTATTGTAAACTTTAGAATTTAGGAGAACCGATATTTCTTTTTTAATCATATACAGTTACATTCTATCCTTTGCTAGATATATCCAGAAAGAAATAAAATATCTAAGTGACAAACCGACCCAGGTGTATACCAGGTAAGATCTGAATTATGTTCATCGACTATATATATATATATATATATATATATATATATATATATATATATATATATATATATATATATATATATATATATGTATGTATATATATATATATATAATTATATATATAAAGAGGGAGAGAGAGAGAGAGAGAGAGAGAGAGAGAGACGTCTGTGTTTTCTAATATATATAATAATATATGTGTGGGTATACTCTTTATATACAGAGTTGTAGTATTACATTTTTGCACATAGTTACGTGCTAGCCTGTAATTGACATTAATGCGATGTGATTCTACGCAGTTAATACAAAACAATGCAGTAGAATACGGTCTGTATACAGAAAGATAAAAGAACGTAGTTCATATAAAATACAAGATGAATATAAAGTGTTCTGATGGAGGACTACTTTTACTTTGATACTTAGTTCATATACTGATATGTAGATTCATATTACTGGTATATTGAGTTGAATTTTATCTTTAATATATATTGATGTCTTTGCAATATATCTGATATATCTAGCGTGATTTTATAGTATATTATTGATATATAGAAATGTATTCCAAACATTTCATGCATAGATTAGCGATAGCAGTTTGTGCTCTATACTCAGTTCCAATACATTTCACATTGATTTATTCATATAAATGTTCATAGTTAGTTGCTATCCTCTACTGCTATATCGTTGCGCCATCTTCCAGAGTCCGCCGTTTTCAGCTTACACTTTATCACACCATGGAGGAAGATTTGTTTTTATATGTTTTGTTGCCAATGCGCTTCATATTCATGTATTAATTGTACTTGTGCTTGTATTACCATTTTAGTAAGACATATTCGATATTTTGATAGTAATGAAAGTGCTGTTGCATAATTTTTGTGCAGTTTTAGTTGTTCCGGTGAAGCTTGTTTGAAACGTTTTGCTACCATGTGTAGCTAAAGAAAATGAATGTTTAAAATATCAGTCTGATGCGTTATATTCTGGGTATCTGAATATTTTTGAAGTCATGAATTAAGAAAACTATGTATAGGTCATCGGAGAAGAGCTGTTTTTGAAACCAGATTGGTAAGAATAAACTTGAGAATAATTTATGACACCTATTCAATGAATCCACCGTTAGCGTCAACTGCATATTGTGTCAGAAGCGTTGGCATATCCGAATTAGATTATCTTTATCAAGGCTAGACTCGATGCTAGTTGTGACGGACTTGAGAAATTTTATGGGTTTATGGGAGTGTTGATAGACCTCTCTCGCTCTCGAATACTGATGACAGCTTCTAGCTTTTCAGATTTTGACATCGAAAGATCGAACTTTCAAGAAGCGAGCTATCTGTGTATCACGATGCTGCGTATTTAAGGCAAGGTTAGATCGTGGTTTTAAGTTTCTGAATCAACCAGATATCTGAAAAGTGAGGTAAAAAAAAATTATAATTTAGAAAAATGTTACAGCTCTTGAAAGAGATGGCCTCGAAAAAAATAAAACTTACGCATTCTTTATTTATTGGATAATAAGTGGGCGAATTCTTTGTGATATGCAAATGATAATGGCTTAAGGGCTATGGTTTTAAGGCATAATTTATATTATTTGTGCGTTAAGAATCACTGCAGTTGTTGATTATTTACGTGTCAATTTGAATATATAATGCCATCAGTTTGCAACGAGTCTCTTCTATTTTATTAACGGCGGTGCGTGATATAAGTGATATATGGCTGTTCGTAATTGCAGCATTTTCGTCTATTAATTTAGTCGTTACACTACTTCACTGATATCATCTTAAACACTGAATGCATGCTGAGGAAGTGTTTCTGTGCGTATGCCAATGCAATGAGTATGAGAAATAAGGGCTAAGAATGAATTAAAAATAAAATGCATATGAAACTCTCATTGACTTATTGGAGGCTTTAAATTAAGGCTTCAGTTAATGAAACGACTGCTAGTTGCTGCATGCATGTTGGCAGCAAACGAATTTAGAGGGAATTTACAACAGATAATTTTAGCAATAGTAATAGTCGTATTTGATGACGGAAGCTTAAATGAAAAGAAATATCTTTACGGAGATATTGAAATTAATAACTTATACATGTATAACGTGAGCTATTATTCCAAATTAAATTATGACCATGTATTTCGCCTAGCTAAGGAACAAAGCTTTGCGGTAACATCAAAGCGTTTGTTAATGCATTTCTATATGAGAGTTTTATGACTAATTAGCATGCATTCATCTCTCCTCCGCCAACATTAAGTTTAGCACTAATTTCTATGATCCTTCTTCGCGCCCCAAGGGTGGCCAATCTCAATTGCAAAATTATATTTTCCATCCAATAACCAACATGAATATCTCCGACAAGAAGGTTGTCGTCATTCATATCATGTCATCAGTGTCTAGGGTATTGGTAGGGCGTCGACCTGAGGCACATCTACAGAAACAAAAATCAGAATAAATAGACTTGCTACGGAAGGCACAACTCATTTACGTAAAGTTGTAACATTTTCATGTTCATTACTAGAATAAGAAGGATGCTTAGTATATTAAGAAATATGATTCGTTTGTAATAAAGTGTAAATGACGATAAAGTTTAGTAGAATTGTATTTCATATGGAAAAGATAATGTTTTGGGTTTATTTAATAAAGTCAAAACATGAATTAATTTCAAAGTAAATCAGAAACAGAGCAGTGAATTCGTGTCATTGTATTGTGTTTGATTTCAGGGGGAGGTGTTGCATCAGCGGTGATCACAAAACTGCCAGGCTGTGTGCAACTGGACTCTGCAGAGTTTCTGATAAAGATATTTCCGACATTGTTGTCTTTTTAAAGACGTGGAGATGTGGCGTGGGAAAGATAGGGTCAGTTGTGGAGATCTGTAAGTAGGATACGTAAGTTGCGGATGGGTTTATCTTTCAATGGAAGGAGAGGCAACTGTAAGTTCAAAGAGAATGAAGTATGGACCCTAGATATGCGTAAAGACGGTACAAAGATGGTCGCATGGACGGTAGAAAGGTGGTCCACATCTCGTCTAGATGCCCCTACATTTAAGATTAAAACAGTAGTCACTGTACTTCAGTTACAACATCATATTGCTCAAACCTTCAGTTGACAATCCCCTGACCTTACACATTTCATGATGTGCAAGCATTGGGATGCCCTTTCATTTAAGGACACAGTTCGACTAATTGCCGATCCCTTTAGTGAGCTTATTCCATGAGAACTACTAAGCATGTCCGGCCAACCTGTCACCGTGCACTTGAACGCTAGAGACTATCCTATCACTCACTTACTAGTGTCCGCAGTTGTCACAGATTGTGGATCAACATTCTTAAGGAAATGAAGGGAACAATGGTACCGACAGATTGAAATGATTACTTTTTCTTTTGACTTGTACACCGTGTATTTCATTGTGAAGGCGTATGGCTCAGTGGTTAGAGAGTCGAACTTACGATCGTGAGGTTGTGAGTTCGATTCACGGACCGAGCTACGTGTTGTGTTTGTGAGGAGGACACTTTATTTCAGGTTGATCCAGTTCACTCAACTGTAGAAATGAGTTACGACGTCACTAGTGTGTAAATGTATCGACCGTTGGCTTTTCTTTGTATAACATCGGTTGCGTTGAGAGGGAAGGTTTGTATGCATGGGTGACTGCTGGTCTTTTATAAAAACAAACCTAGGTTGAGTGTTCGCTGCTGAGGCGCTTTTCCACCCAAACTTGTACCCCGGAGGGGAACCTCTTAGGTGCACCCGTGGTCATTCTTGACCAACGGAGTCAAGTACTTAATTAAAGCCTTTCTCCTAATCATTGTCTTTCATCTAACCTTCTACGTTGCCTACTTCTTCCCATTCAATAACTGCTGCATTCATCCTTCTTACTGTTTTTCCGGCCTCTCCATATTGATCTACTAAGCTCATGTTGTCCTTTGTTCCTTGTAATTTGCATCGAAATTTTCAAAGTTTTTTAACTAAGAGGATATAAAACGCTGCTCTAACTCCATAATTTCAAACCGGAAGGAAGTCAATGTTCGATATCCGATGATGGGAAATTAAGCATTACGCATCATTATTTGTATTTATTATATAAAATAAGGTTGATGAATTACAACAAAGAACAACCACAGAAAGTGAGTATCTCCCCAAGCTATATCAGTTATCGATTTATTTTTTGCTTATATTGACTGTTTTGAGAGAGAAGTTATGCATGCATCGAAAGCTTCTTTCCTTCCCTTAAATACATTGTCTTGGTTGATACTTTGATACATAGAGGGAACCAGAAATCTCATGGGTACTTACGTGCGTACATACACACTCGGTCACATATGTAGGTAGAAACGTATGCACGCGACTTACTGATATACACACGTATTCATAAATATAATATGTGTATATATATATATATATATGTACGAAGTATGGAGGTTTAGTTCACGTGCGATCTAAACAATTACGTATGCTTTACTATGTAATGCATTACTATAGCTCCAAGGTTATAGCCTAGACGGTAGTTATCGGGCCATTGCAGATTTACGATATAGGGGATGTATAAATGTTAAAAAGGACAACAAACATTAAGGCAAGGCGAACATCCCGAGTCATATATATACATTATTATCAGTGGAAAAAAAATTAGAAGTCTTACACCTGTTTCTGGGATATCCCTGAGTATGGGATATTCTGTCATCGGAGAATATTCCGTGATATCCAAGAAACATCCGTAAGACTGATTTTTTTTCCAATAATAATAATGGATATGACTTTTGATGTTTGCTTTGCCTTAACGCTTGTTGTACTCTTTAACAATTATATATATATATA
Organism: Octopus bimaculoides; assembly: GCF_046866305.1. Taxonomy (NCBI): domain Eukaryota; kingdom Metazoa; phylum Mollusca; class Cephalopoda; order Octopoda; family Octopodidae; genus Octopus; species Octopus bimaculoides. Next base: position 10,636,519 of record NC_142937.1, on the reverse strand, counting down.
TATATATATATATATATATATATATATATATATATATATATATATATATATATATGTATGTATGTATGTATGTATGTATACATATACATATATATGTGTGTGTATGCATATATATATGTGTATGTATGTATTATTTACATACAAGCTGCATACATACACATTTATCTATAGATACACATACGTTATATGTATATATGTACACTTATCAACATGTACATAGAAATATTAAACCAATATTACTAATCATGTATTATTTGTTGGGGAGGTTAGGTATCGTATCAAGTACATGTCCCCTAGTTCATTTTTTGTATTTCTCTCAGACAACGTGTTTGAAATGAACACAAATCCGTTTTAGGGAAACTAGTACTTATCCAATGACGTTTATTGTTTTCCACTTACGAACGAAGCCTATTGTTGACTACGTATGAACGAGACCTATGCCTTGAAACTAAGTAAGTCTCAGAAATGGCGTGAAGTTATATATTCTACATTGTACATTAGCTGTAACATTTGCATTATCACTGGGGATAATACTGCTTGAGTGATTTGGGAGAATCACTATACTCAAATGATGTATAATCCTTTTTATAGTTGCCCGTGGTTCTTTACTTGCTATCACTTTTTTATACAGACAAAACAGAAAATACGCCAATGTTCGGAGAGGGAATAGAAAATGGTAGAAACGAAGATTGTTGCATTAGAGGTACGTCTCTGAGGATCCATGAACTAATCCTTCAATCTGTAGCAACTTTATTACTGTTACACATTAATTATCGAGAATGTTAAATAGTGATAGATTTTGGAAGGTTTTTTTCCAGCTCCAGGTAATTTCTAAGGGAAAATGAGCTATGTGTCTTTTCTGGTCATCATTATGCTAATTTATTGTAAGGCTCGGTTATGGTCCACTGATTAAGGGTACTATTTTCTTTGAAACCGATGAAAATATCACTCTATTATAGCATGTGGCCATTTAATACGATATCTAAAACAATTTGTATTTTTTTTTTATTATCACTTGGTCTAAATTTCAAAGTGTCGTGTGCATGATATTTTAGTTCTCACACGATTCTCACTTGAAGAAATCTGTACTTTTCTTTTCAGTCTTCTGTCTTGGTCTTATAAAGAAGTGGAACTTTCTTTAATCAATAGAACTCTTGTTGGTGTAAAGAAACAGGTTTCTGTTACTGAATTATGTCAGTCAGTTGAAGCCAAGACTAAATTGTTGATGAAAGATAAGGTAAGCGATATTGCTTCCCGTTGAGCGAATACAATCCACAAACTTTTTTTCTTTTACTTTAGATGTACCAGTGAACAACGCTGTTTGAGTTGAAGAGCACGTGTATTGTCAGCAGTTTCCTTGTTCTCTTATCCAACGAATTTAGTTTCTCTGTTCGCCATTATAAAGTTTCAATTCCATATCTCAAGAGAGCAATTACCCATGAATCTATTGCGTGGATCATATTCCTCCCTTCCAATTCAGCTTGGGGTTTTCAGTTTCACCTTTCAGTATTACTCCTGACAGAATATATTCTTTATTTGGTTTGCCACAACTCGACTAATTCCAGTATGACCAAATACTTGTCTTCTTTCATGTCTCTTCTCTTCACTACGTCTCCGGTAGGAAACTTCACAACATTCTCATGTTGGACTTGATCTTTTTTAGAATTAACACTCTGCACTTTTCTGCTCCAAATTACATTCTAATCTCCGCATTATTTGCACCTGCGAATTCAGCTGATTTTCATCGTTCATATACATTTTCCTGTCGATCATAAAAAGAGAATAAGCGGTATCTTTTCGTTCATTGAACTCTACCTGGTTTTCGTTTTTCATAAAATCAAATTGAGCATCATCATACACAGTACAAAAAGCTACGTTTTCAAGATTGTTCCTTGGAAGATTCCGAGTATGATGTTGGCAAGGCCTAAACTTTGCTTTCTTGATGAACTTCACTGGTCCATCTCTTCATACTTCGGGTCTCCATATTCACGATATTATCTGCAACACGAAATATTTTCATGCGATACAGAATCCGCGTAGAAGTAACCGTAGCATATGCTTTAATGTAATCGATCCGCAGCATCCAAAAGTTGGTTTTGTGCTAAAAACATTATTTCGGCACTTTCTTATCTATCAACAATTGATCTTTCGTACGTCTACATTCACGGTTATACACTGTTTGACTTTCCGGTAAGATGTTACTCTGGTTCATGAACAAATACATTTCTTCTGCAACTATTCTCGTTGAAAGTTTCCAGTGTTGACATCAATTTATCTTGAATTGTTCTAGCTCTAGTGCTGCAAACTGGGATTATTATTATCATTATTATTATTATTATTATTATTATTATTATTATTATTATTATTATTATTATTATCATCATTATTATTATTGTCGTTGTTCAGTAGTATTATTGTTATGACGTGCTTTCACTTCACTACCGAGCGCAGCTCTGTGCGCCTTGGGTATGTGCTGTGGCTTGCTGTGGTGTTCTTATGTTTACTGTATTGAAAGTGTTTTGCGTAGGATGTGTGCAGTGCCCAGTAGTGCAATTTTCTGGATGTTATATATATTTGTTAGTCCTGGTGTTTTTGTTATGTATTTGTCTGAATATTTTTTTATTATACCTAAGGCACCTACTATAATAGGAATTGTTTCTGTTTTTAGATTCCACATTCGAGTTATTATTATTATTATTATTATTATTATTATTATTATTATTATTATCATTATTATTGGTAGTAGTAGTAGTAGTAGTAGTAGTAGTAGTAGTAGTAGTAGTAGTAGTAGTAGTGGTGGTAGAAGCTGACGCAAATTAGTACTGTAATATATTTGTAATGGCGGTATTCACAGTTGCTAGTATGTATTTATACAATCGTAAAAAAAGTTTCGAAAAGCAAACATCAATATCAATTATTTCCGTTACTGTTTCTTTATCACAAATATCCTGTGGTCAAGGAAAAATGTAATTCTATCCTCGGCACCATAACAACTGCCAATATCATCTATAAAACATCCATCTTTTTGTATATTATTCCATCAGAAAAAACCAATAAACGCATTTCGGAATTGCTAACACAGCAAATATGTTTTGATAGAAGAAAAGGTCGTGACAGAAATAATGTTAATTAAGGAGACAAAATTATACTGTTAACAATATTGACCAATGACAATGTGCAGGACACCTACGCTAAAATACTCAACGTGTGTCTATTCTAGTGCTGTAGTATATATATATATATATATATATATATATATATATATATATATATATATATATATATATATATATATATATATATATATATATGTGTGTGTGTGTGTGTGTGTGTGTGTGTGTGTGTGTGTGTGTGTGTGTGTGTGTATGTGGGTGTGTGTGTATGTGTGTGTGTGCTTGGGTTTCTGTGGAGGTGTGTATAGATGTGTATATATGTATTTATGTATGTAGATGGATAGATATAGATATAGATAGTGATATAGATATAGCTATAAAGACATTTATACTTCTATATGGGGGAGTGTGTGTGTGTGTGTATATATCGACGTGTTTACAATGAGAACATAGACATATTCACACACAGTTTGTTACTAATACATACAGACAAGCAGAAGCATCATTAGAAAGTCAATGTAACACTATTGACCTCTGTCACCTCAACAGACTTGACACATAATTGGCGAGGCAGCTTCGATTATTGAACACTCTGCAGGAATGATATTATTTCCTGTTTAACCTATCAAATCATGTAACAACACTTTTATAAAATGCAATAAAATAAAAGCTGACAAAAATATACTCAAAAGAAAAAATTATCAGAAATGAAAGAAGATATCGACTAAACATTAGTCCTTTCTATGGGTGTAAGTTTCTAATTTAAGGTGCATGATTATTATTTAATTTATAATGCATGCTGGCGTTAAGAATTTTAAATCATGTAGCAGCATTTTTCCTGTTTTTCTTGGTATGTATGTATATATGTATGTGTGCATGCATGCATGCATGTATGTATGTATGTATGTATATACATACCATACATATATATATATGTATATATATATATATATATATATATATATATATATATATATATATATATATATATATATATATATATATATATATATATATATATATATATATATATATATACATGTATATATATATATATATGTATATATATATATATATATATATATATATATATATATATATATATATATATATATGTATATATATATATATATATATATATATATATAAACAAATGAATCCGTACTGCTACTGTTTACTTCTCACTCAGAGATTTGATATTAGCTATATATATGTATATATGTATAATTATAGTCGTCCCCTAAACGTGTCTCAGTGTGTCAAGCGACATACAATACTAGAAATAAGAGCTAGCAATGTAGGTGCCTTGAAGCCCTTTGCGTGGGGGTACTTATACGTCTATATGCATATGTACGTCTGTATGGATGTGTGATTTTGTGTGTGTGTATGTGTATGTGTGTGTGTGTGTTTGTGTGTGTGTGTAAGTGATTTTCATGCTGACAATTCAAATATGAGATGATTCATTATAGTGAGGTACGAGATAAATTTCAAGAAATGCGTTTGTGTAGTGATGACGATTAGGAAGAGGATAGAAAAGAAGGGAAAGAAAGAGGATAACAAAGACGGGTGGAGGAGCACGAGAAAAAACGAGGAGCCCTTTGGAAAGGTAGCCTAAGATTTCAGTTTTGATGAATGCGATAATATTTACGGTCAAGGATCGTCTCATAAATTATGCTTGCGGCGTTGGTCTCAGCAGCGTCCTCCGTGGCGAGAAATTTGGTAATTTGGCAGATTGAGCGGTTTTTATGCTTAAATATGAGAGCAAATGTACATGGCGTGTGCGTGGTTGGTTATGTACGTAATAAATGACGGGATAAAGGTGAAAGATGAATGTAGATGTCGACAGTATACATGCAGTGTACATTCAAAGACAGCAGAACACAATGCTGTATGACAGAGGAACAACACTTCCGACTCGGATCCTCACCAAAGATTCTGAACATGACACAGTAGGAATCTTGATTTCCTTTACGTTTTAGCAGCTTGCCAAGAAAAATGCAAGAATGAATAATTGTGTTCTTATATGATACTTGCCAATTTATTTATGCTGACGCGAACAGCATGAAACAGCGAAAATGATTATTACAAAAATGTTTTAATAATGAACACCTACACATATGTAGACAAAACGACACACTCACCAATACGTACACGCATTCAGACATGCATACGTGTCCAAGAAGTTTGCTTCACAAACCACATGGATCCGCGTTCAGTCCCACTGCGTGGATCCTTGGGCAACTGTCTTCTACTATAGCCACGGGACTACGAAAGCTTTGTAAGTGGATTTGGTAGACAGAAACTGAATTTATGTATATATGTGCGTGTATATATGTTTGTGTATATATGTATCCGTCCCACCACTATCATTTTGACAACCGATGTTGGTGTGTTTATCTCCCCGTAACTGAGCGGTTCGGCAAGCGACCGATAGAATAAGTACTAGGCTTGAAAGAATATGTCCTGAGGTCGATTTGTTCGGCTAAAGCCGGTGCCCCATAAGGACCGCAGTCACTGAAACAAATAAAAGAATAAAAGAATATTTTTGTGGGGGGATCGTTTGTTGGAAACAAATCAAGAGAAGAAACACACTCTAAAATTTAGATTCTAACCCAGTACCTATTTTTGTAAAGCTTAGAATATATTCTCTCAGCATTTACCCGAACTGCTACTTTGATCAAAAGTCTTTGTTTGGGTCGTATCTAAAGTAGTAGACACTTGCAAAAGGTGCTACTGAGTCGAGGTGGGACTGAACCCATAACCATGTGCTTAGGAAATAATTGCTTACTCCACAGCCACACATTTCTATTGAATGTCCAATGAGTTAACTTGGGATCAAACGACAATGTAAATATCATATAATCTAGGTATCTTTGGCCTGTAGAGTAGCTTGCTGTCTACTCCTCGTTTGAATAATTTACTATTTCCGAGGTTCCGCTAGTTATGAAACATGTTGCCTGCATTTTATATACTCCATTCCTCAATTGTTAAATATTTATTCGCATATGCATATTCGCACATGCATAATCGCATATGCAATCTGTTGATAACCGTGAGGTATACAATTAACTCTTTTTAGCTTGTCGTACTTTGATATGGAAAAACGTCACAACCTTCTGTGCCAATACACCACTGTTCTACTTCAAAGTTGTTTTTAATATCTTCTACGGATTGCCTGAAGCTCACTAACTTCCTACACTTCGATTCTCGTATGTTGCCTTTACACAAACACACACACACATTTATGTAGGCACATAGATACATATACATATATATATATATATATATATATATATATATATATATATATATATATATATATATATATATATATATATATGTATGTATATAGACATATATATGGACATATACATACACATATATAGGCACACATATATACATGTATATATATATATATATATATATATATATATATATATATATATATATATATATATATATATATATATATATATATATATATATATATATATATATATATATATATATATATATATATATATATATATATATATATATATATATATATATATATATATATATGGGGGTGTCTATGTGTGTGTCTGTGTCAAGACAGACACAAGCAATTAGCTTGCCTTCTGCCTGATGAAGATATAATGTGCGCCCGGGCGAACAGAATCGGCAGCCGAATCACCAATCAATCGACATTCCTATGACATGAGACAATGGAAAATGTATTAGTATATAATGAATGCATGAGTATAATATTGTTTTCTACTCTACGCAGAAGGCCCGAATTTTTGGGGACGGTGTTAATCGATTAGATCGACCTCAGTACGCAAATGGTACTTAATTCTTCGACCACGAAAGGATGAACGGCAAAGTACACCTCGGTGGAATTTGAACTCAGAAAGTAAAGACAGACGAAATACCGCTAAGCTTTCCCCCCGGCGTGCTAACGTTTCTTATTTCAAGGACAGACAAACGGATTAAGTCGATTATATAGATCCCAGTGTGTAACTTGTACTTATTTGATCGACCCCAAAAGGATGAAAGGCAAAGTTGACCTTGGCGGAATTTGAACTCAAATTTCGCATTTCACCCGGCGTGCTTACGTTTCTGTCAGCTCGCTGCCTTGCATGAGTATAATATTAGATGCTTAAAGCTGGAATTGTTTTCAATATAGTCTTCGATGTAAGCGATGCACAATTAGATGCTGCAAATATGCGAATTGGAAGAAGTTTTATTTTCTCATCATTTTTGACAGTTTGAATGAGGTGCGTGAATCTCTCGAGCCTTCAACTAAACCTTGTTGAATTTCATGGTGTTAATCTATAAATTTAACGTTTCTAGTTTGCAGCACAGTGAACACTATTTGACACCTTAATGCAAAACAATTATACAATTTAACACGATAAACTGAATAATTTACTAGGTAGCTGATTTCTGTTTTAATTAGCCAATTTAACGAGATAACATCTGAAATCACTGAAAAGTATTTAATGTTGTGTGTACTTTAATATGAACATATTTTTAAATCTGATGTAATTCTAGAACTCAAAAGGTAAAGTAGACTGCGTCATGTCACATTGTTAAAGCATAAATTTATAAAATATGAAAGAAATTTGATTTAAATTTGGGAAATTTCCGACAAGATCTTTTTCTCGGCTTTGTCCAAATTGTATAGTGTTGGGAGATCAGCACATCAAATTCAGTAAACTTCTGTATAATTTCCACGACGGTTATATTTTGGATGACCACAGAAGTGCAGAAATAAAGCGCGTTCAGATTTCTGAAATAATTTTTAAAAACTTCACATCTATCTACTCAAATACATGTGTGCGTGCGCATACGTCTGGTTGAGTAAATGCGTACACACACACAAACTCACGCTTGCACACACACACGCACACACGCACACATGCACACACTTATGCACTTTGCATGTACATCCACTTAAAGCATTGTGTTCATGTATGTATATGTGTACATATATGAATACACACACACATATACACACACACACACATATATATATATATATATATATATAAATACACGCACACACATAGAAATACGTGTGCATACGAATATTTGTGCTTACGCTGTAAATCATCGTTCTTTTCCTACATAATATATTCGACCTATATTAATGACATCATTCTATTGATTAATTTTCTCTGTATTAATAATTAATTAATTGTCTGTGGCAATTAAGTTTTCGAATTAACGATTACAGCTGAAATATACGGCAATAGTTTAAATCGAAACGATATATTTTTTTTTTCTTTCTCAACTATTCACGTTTTTCTACATTTTCTTCCTACTTTTCGATTCTCTCTTGCATTTCTTCTTTTTCATTTCATATTCCACGCTTTCCTTCCTTCATCATAGCTTTTAGTGCTGGCATTACTACACATACAGAAAAACACAGACATACACACACACATAAAGACACACACACACACACACACACATACATACATGTACATATATATGTATATATATACCAAGGGTACATGGCCTACAGCTTGGTGTATTGCACGCATGCTTGTCAGATCCTAGTTTCATTTCTTGGGTAAACATAGGCAAACCACTTCAATCTTATACTTTTCTGCAGGGATTGCAACACCTGGCCTGTGCTACATCGTGCACGCGTCCGGGAAACGTCGATTTCATGGAGGGTTTCATCTAATGTACAGCACATATACCTTATCACTATAAACAAATCATCTGTGGAGGCTGTTCTGTATGAAATCGCAGAACTGTCTTTCTCGAACTACGAGAAACTAACGTCGACATACATACAAACGCATATGTGTGTGTGCGTGTGTATGTGTGTATTATGTGTGTGCATACCTGTGTGGTGTCTGCAAGTATGTGTGTATTTATATATGTATAAGTTATTTGTAGACGTAGGAATTAATATCCATGCCTCATATCTATATACAGGTGTAAACAATGAATCGATGTTCTAAACTGAAGAACAAATAACTCTGTAGTATTTATTTATTATTTGTTTATGTGCAAAACACCATCGCCTTACCTGATAAAAGAGAAACTGTTTCACGAACGTTAAAATGAAAATATGACTTCACTGCTAAACCCGAATTCTATTTTCGCATATATTTCTAACTGTTAATTTGTGGTCAGATCTGCAGTAGAGAGCTCCATGTCTTCCTTTTTAACTCCTGGAAAGCAAACCAACGGAATCCTTTACAACGTCGAATGAGAGACATTTAGTCTTCACTCAGCAGTGTCATCTACCATGATTTGCTGCTGTTAATGCTCATTTTCTTCCTTTTGGCCCTGATCTGATTTAATCATAAAATACTCAGAAATCGGAAGAAATCATTGGGATTATGCTCTTATTTGTTGTAAGACGAGGACTAGTGGCGTATATTGGCTGGTAATATGCGATACGGTTTCACCGTTTTGTCCACAGATTCTGCACTTAACACTTTCTGCTGTGTTGTTTATTCGGTATGTTTTGTAGTTTGTGCTTAGTACTTGCTCTTAGGCAGCACAGATTAGAGCCTCCGTTTCCGGTTTTAAATCACTTTTAGTCATCCACAACCATCTTTTTTCTCTGTCTTATGTTCAACATCTCTATGAAATTGACCATGCACACTTTTCTTTACCCACCTATTTTCAGTTTCATTCGTTTTTAATTTCCTGTATAGTGCTTTGTCTTAGCAATCGTTCATCCTACACAAGTCTGACCTTCATACGTCTAATAATAGCGGTTCTGTGGCATGTTTTACATACCATGCTATATTGTTTTCTTCTGCTCTAATGCTGTGTTCGCATCCAATAAGTCCTCTTCCCCTTCTTTTTCTTGGAGCATACAGTCTGTCTGTGTCACTTTTTCGGAGTAGTGACCCATATATAGTTAGCAACTTCCTTGTCTTCCTGTTTACTTCGTCTACTGTCCATGCAATTACCCCTGCTCCATATCTAAGGAGTGAAACCGCCCAGGTGTTGAAAGCTTCGATCTTATTCCGTCCGTTTCATTTCGACTTAAGGATCAGTCTCAGTCTGTACAAGTAGTCCACCTTAAATTTGTGCAAGTACTCTACCTGTCATTTCTTTCTCCATCAATTTGTCCATTTCCAAAATCCCCAAATACTTATAGCCTGTCTCTTCTATCTGATTCATTACCTCTGCCGACGGTATCGTTAGCCTGTCCATACATTTTATTTTGCCTCTCTTCAAGACTAGCACACCACACTTTCTCAGACCGAACTCCATTCTGATATCAGCAATGAAGGTATACACTGTATCAACGAGGGAACTGGCTTGGGCTCCATCTTTAAAGTTTTAGGTCATCCATGAATAACAAATGGTTGACTTTTTGCTGGCGGCTTTTGAATACATACCCAGCTTTTGCTTTCCTCAGAATCAGTGTTAGTGGTATCAAGCACAGTACAAAGATCAGTGGGGACAGGCAGTCCCCGTGGAAGATACACTTCCTAATTTCTGCTTTCCCTAAACTTCTTCCGTATGCTGTCAGGTCCATCCTCCAATTCGCCATACTTTTTCCCAGCAATCGCTCAACATTCGATGCAATACGAAACAGGTTCATACACTCCATAATCCAAGAATGTGGGATTATATTGTACGCCTTACGATAGTCGATCCATGACATGGCTAAGCTACGTTTCCTCCTCTTGCAGTTTCTGAGTACAGTTTTGTCTATCAGGAGTTGATCCTTGGCACCTCTGCACTTACGCTTGCAGCCCAGCTGCTCAAGTGTCAGGAATCCGTTTTTCCAGATGTTCGTACTTTGACTCTGCGAGTATTCCAGTCAATAACTTCCACATAAACGGCAAACAGGATATCGGCCTGTAATTGTCCACCGTATTGCCTTTTCCGATGTTTTTCCGATGTTTTTCAGGCACATCACTGTCCTACCCAATGTCAACCATTCTGGTATCACTTGGTCGGCATTTAACGAGGTTTTGAGTTGCGAAGCTATTCGTGCAGGACATTTACCAAATCTTTTGATCCCGTAGCCTTGAACTTCGTTCATCTGGTCCCGGAGCCTTCCAGTTGCTCATTTTCTTGGCCGATTTCCTTCACTTCTCCAACTGAAATGAATAGTTCTGCCTGTTTTGGACAGACTAGTGTTTTTTTCAGTTCTTGCAACCATTCGGCATCCTTCTTGTGCTCCCTGTCTTTTCTCCAGATATCACTCCAAAACGTTTGACTTTCAATGTTATCTGGTATCGACTGTTCTTCTGTACACTCTCCATTTATTTCTTTATAGAATCTCTTTTGATCTACTCCGAATAACCTATTATGGTGGTAACCCTTCATTTTTCGGTCGTATCTTATCATTTTTGCTTTCTTTATTATTATTTGTATTATTATTATTATTATTATTATTATTATTATTATTATTATTATTATTATAATCATTTATAATATTTACAAATATTAAAAACAGAATCAAATAAAACGTAAACGTGGTACAATGTCATAAATATTGTAATGAAATTATCAGCAACGTCACAGGATATATGGCCATACATTTTAAAAGGTAACAATCTGTATTAATTAAAAATTTCCCTCAACATGTGTCAAGAACCATGTGAAGCTAAGTGGCAGCTACAACACTATCAACATACATATCACATCATTCTCGCTCTTCATACATACCGTAACTACTCAGACCACAAGTCGTTTTCCATTTTGCCGTATGTGTGTGCTGTTAATTGAAATAATATGATATAAAGTATAATTTGAATAGTGTAAACCATTGTCTTCCTTTTGCTTCTGTTTTCTTTATACTGAATTTGCATTACAGTTCAATATATTGGTTTTATAGCATTCATTATATTTGCTACAGTTCATTATATCAATGGCGACAGATTTGGAGTCGATTATGTCTGTTTTACTACTAATGTTAGTAGAAAATTATTTCCTAACAAAATTTAGCCACCCTGTATTATCGTGTAGTCTCACAATTGCTAATATTAGATCAGGGTGACACAAAGTTTCAAGATGTATATGTAAGCTGTATGTACGTATGTATATATGTGCGTGTGTATGTATGTATGTATGTATGTATTTATATCTGTATGTATGTATGCGAGTATACATGAATGCATATATGTATGTATACATGCATGCTCGTATGTATATATAGTAAGGATAGGAAAAGTAATGATGAGTGTATCAAAGTGAAGCATTGTAAAAGTCATACTTGCATCTTAACAGAAGCTACGCATCTTGTCTACGAGCTATCCTTTTTGTTAAAAGGCAATATATCCTACTCAAACAATAGCAATATTTATTTGACCTCTGCTGTTTAGTTTGTTCAGCTCGAAGAACGTAGCACTATATAACAATACACATATCATTGTACTCCTTACGCTGTATCAATAATAATTTGAATACAGATTGCCGGGAGGGAAATTGTCGAAGATTCCAAAATAAAAGCAGCAGAAAATATGAGACTATATATTCAAAACATTTAGGTTATCTGAAAATTTTATGTTGGCAACTATAATTCAACATATTAGAACATTTGCGAGTGTTGTATTAATACTATCAAACATATTGATGTGGAATCCATATAATGACAGACGAATCTTTAAAACTAACAAAAATTGAAACTATACTATGATATTTAAAATCAAAATTTTTGTTATTGGTGATGAATACCAAATATGCTGTTCTAACTGATAAGTACAACAGCCAGATGCCCCCCCCCTCCAAAGTATACGTAACCACCTTAAAATGAGATGATGACAATGACAATAAAGTGTTTGTTAAATTAGCTCACAACTACAATAACTGATGAACAATGAAACTGAGGTTTAAATCAAACTATCGGCTTAAATGTTTAAGAGGATTATTAACTCGGCTCGAATTTGACTAGGAAAGGCTAGAAATAACTGAGACGAAATGAATATAATGATAGTGAAATCAGATCATGTTTTGAAATCGGATCATGCTATGTAATCATAATACATATAACATAGAATTTATGTTGTTTGTTCCTTCTCCAGCCATGCCTGGCTCATAAGGGCCAGTTTCGGGGTTTCATTGATGTATAGGTTCCCCACCTGGAGGGGAGGCCAGTCCGTCGCAGGTGAGCTGCTAGATGCAGGAGGAAAGAGTGAGAGAAAGTTGTGGTGAAAGTGTCAGCAGAAGTTTGCCATTATCTTCTGCTGGAGGCGCGTGGATTATAGGTGTTTCGCTCATAAACACGCACATCACCCGGTCTGAAATTCCTCAACCAGGAATCCACTGATCTAACCACTAGGCTATGCGCCTCCACTAAAAAACGTATTCTTAGAATCTAATAGTTAATATAACAAATGCATAAATATGTTTACTGCATTGCGTGCAGTAGTGTCGATACCCCGACAGCACATAAAATATAACACAGTAGTGAAGGCGCTAGTAAATATATTATTTACATAATATTAGTAGTATTGTTTTAATAAGAAAAAGAAATATTTGCAAATCTATCTGTATAATATAATTTTGCACATATATGGCAAAGAGTTTTTCTTCGTTGATAATTCATTAGTTATGTAAAAGATAAAAGGTAAATTTAAATCTAACATATAATTGTAAGGGCTTTTTGAATCAGTTCACATACTTTAAATACCATGCTGGAGTAACAGTAGTTATTTATATTAAGCATGTTCTATCTCAACTCCGATCATCTATGGCGATTCAATTCGTGTAATGACATCAGTTCTCAAATATTGTTGTGAATTATTTGAAGAAAGTTAAATGTCCTTTAGTCGAAAAACGAATATGCCTTTGCTTGGATACTCATTTGTTGATTACTTCAATCCCAAAGCGAGAGAAATGTCTTGCAACGAAACTAGATTCTTCTGAAACGTTTCTGAAATAGATGAATTGAAGTGAACTGAGGCATTTCACGAAGCTCTACCTATGTATTTAGGTAAATGCATTCTTTTCTTTTTTTTTTTTTTTTTGCTTTTCGCATTTCAGGTATGAAATCAATAATATTCGTAGAGCGAATGTGTTATTCTGAATTTAATGTGATATTCTCTCAACACGTACACATCTATACATATTCTAGTACTCACACACACACAAACACAAGTGCTATGGAAGTTAGTTACATTTTCCGTTCGATAATAATACGAATGAGGATTCATACGCGGGTCTAGTGTGATCATGTATACGTTAAATAAAATGAGACAAGAAAGACAAGGCTGCATGAAATTTTCAGGACATTTATAATAAATACATTTTATTTTATAACTGAAATACGAAAAGTAAGAAAATATTAGAAAAGAATCAATTTACCTAAATACACAGATACAGCTTAATGACGTGCCTTAGTTCACTTCAATTCCTCTCTTTCCGAAACACTTGAGTATAATCTAGTTTCGTTGCAGGATATTTTTCTCGCTTTTGGATTGAAATAATCATAAAATTCGTATCCAGGCTAAGGTATATTCAGTTTTCGACTAAAGGACACTTAATTTTCATCAATTCATTCACAACAATATTTGAGAACTGATGTCATTACACGAATTCAGTCGCCATAGATGATCGTAGTTGAAAGAGAACATACTGAATATAAATAACTACTGTTACTCCTGCATGGAATTTAAAGTATTTGAACTGAGTCAAACACTCCTTATAATTAATTATACTTTGAATTAAGTTTAAATGTAGCTCTTTATTTTTTTTTTACATGCCTAATTAATTACGAACGAAGAAACACTCTTTGCCAAATATATTAAAAATTATATTATACAGAGTGATTTGAAAATATTTCTTTCTCTTTATAAATGTCCTGAAAATTCCACACAGCGTTGGCTTTGTTGTCTCATTTCATTTAACATACACACACACACACACACACACACACACACACACATAAACAGACACACACACACATATTGGGTCATACCATAAATGAGGCGGTTACTTCAATTACATGGACTAAAAGTCGGAGGGGGACGGAGTAAACTACTTGCATCAACTTGCTAAAAACGGGGATAGTAATTTTACCTTATACTTATGCTTTGTGCAAGTTTTGAAGAATACAGTTTGATTTTAGCAAGTTATTTTATCAAAGCTATAATAGAAGTGACAAACGAGAATAGTTGGCATATTTTTCTTTCAGATTTTAATAAAGGCAACAATGCAACGAGAAGTGTGAGGATTATCAATGTAGTATATGGGGATATGACGATATGCGTATGCCTGTCTCAACGTTGGTTCCAGAAATTCTGAGCCGGAAACTACAACCTAGGAGAAGAACCACGTCTTCGAGGATGTCCTGCAAACTCTGGTGGAGCAAAATACCATCGTAGCTTTTGAGGGACAAGAAGAGAAGCTTGGATTTCGTTATTCGGCCATTCATCGAAGCTTGTATGTCATCGGTAAAACCAGAAATTTCAGTCAATGGGTTCCTCATAAACTAATCGCTCAGAGAAAGTGATTATGTGTTCCTCTTTGCTGTCATGTCTCATCAATGAACCTTTTTGTGATCGAATAGTGACTGATGACGAGAAATGGGTTCTCTATAAAGATGTCAAGCGAGAAACAGCGACAGCCCAGGCTAAAGATCTTCAACCACGTAAGTTGTTGTTATCTGTTTGATGGGATATGAACGTTTTAGTCCACTTTCAAATTTTAACTCAAACAAAACGATAGCAAAGGGAATCTACTGCGAGCAGCTTCAGCAGCTTAAGTCAGCTCTACAAGGAAAACGACCATCTTTGGTTTCAACACGAAAGTTGTTCTTCCATCACGATAATGCTCGGCCACATACAGCGAGGATGATATTCCAAAGGCTGGAGCAGTTTGAATGGGAAGCGATTCCCCACCTACCATATTTGCCGGACTTTGCCTAATCTGATTATCATATATTCCGCAATCTTCAAAATCATTTAGACGAGAAAATATGAATTCTGTGAATTAGGTCAGAACAGTACTTACCGGAGGAGTATTTTTCGTCACAGACAAGTGAGTTTCGGAAGAGGGTCCTTGCATGTCTACCAGATAGATGGAAGAGCAGTGTAGAAAACGAAGGAGAGTAGATTTTAGATTAAAAAAGAACTTAATGTATATTCATCTTGAAAAATAAAAGAAGTATAAAAAAGACCGCATTATTTATGGGATGACCCAAAGTATATACACATGCATAAATATATACAGATGTACAGACACACACACGAGCATATACATATGTACATTGGTTATGTTTACACACAGTATACGCACACATACACATATAAATAGAAAATTTTGAAATGATATAATATTATGAAAGTAAAATAGTAAAATGTGTTTGCGAAGGAAATCTACATATAACAATGTTTAGTTTCTACGAATGTGTTTGAACTACTACGAGAAAGATATATTGAATTTAAATATAGCATGTTATACACTCGTAAAAGATTGGAAATATCGAACTCCGTAGACATCTAGTAGTTAGATATTTGACATGTAAATCTAATAAATTGCAATAGCTTGTAATACACTATCTCAAATGTTTTACGTACGTTAACTCGCAAAATATAGTGTCTTTACTCTGACAATTTATTAATCAATTTAAGATATCATCTTCTTTTAGAATTTGACCCACTTCTAACTTGTAATATACAAATTTTAAACTTTACACTATGACGTATGCATGTGATATCAATTATCGGGTATAAGATTTACAGTAAGAAAGCTTGAAATTAATAACCTAGTACCATTCACATATATAATCATTCAAATGAACAACGTTTAATCAAATAAAACATTGCCAGTCTCTCAATTGTGATGAAAATGTCCCGGTTTCATTAACATTCCCAGTAGATTTATCACGTACTATACAATAGCATGAACAACGATCTTATATTTGACTTCCACAAAACTAGCAGAAATACAATAATGATTAATGTAGCATTTATACAATATTTTGAATGTTCGGCGTCTAAAATTAACTGAAGATAAAAATTTAAAATTCATTTATTTATAGCTAATATTCCTTACTTAGGATACGCCTCTAATCTCTTAGGCGTTATTTGATATATCAAAACTACGTTGAAATGCATGGGAGGATTTCGTTTAAACCTGTTTAAAAGCAATGTTTTATTTGCTTGCTTTCAACATTGTCTCCATGTGTCATGATGTGATGGCTAGTTGTCGGGATACTCGGTCCCAAAATATATGATCATTGGTTCATTTCTTCAAGCGGTGGGAGCCATGTGTATTTTTTTTTCCTCCAGTACAATCCGCTCTAATGTGTACGGCTCCAATGCTGATGCTTTCTTTGCTTTCATATGCCGAATTCTAGTTCTTGCAAAGGCCCAAGTGGAAAGGGGACGATAAAATATCAAAACCACGACTACGTACGAACGTAAAACATTTATTAAACGCAGGATACATTCAACCAAGGCATACTGACTCCCGAGTGACAGATAGCTCTAACACACTGAGCTTAACCGCTCTCTCCACCTCGTCTCTCTCTCTCTCTCCTCTCTTTGTAGTAGTAGTAGTAGTAGTAGTAGTAGTAGTAGTAGTAGTAGTAGTAGTAGTAGTGGTAGTAGCAGCAGCAGCAACATCAGTAGCAGCAGTAGTAGTAGTAGTAGTAGTGGAAGTAGCAGCAGCAGTAGTAGTACTAGTAGTAGTAGTAGTAGTAGTAGTAGTAGTCTTAAAATAATCTCTCCTGTTAATAACGAAACTTTCGCACAAAAAAAAAAAGATACAAAATAATCGACTATTTTGATAAAGTTTTATTTTGAATGTGAACAGAATATGACCAATATAATAATTATTCGGAAAACAAATACAATGAAAGCCACCTTAAACATCAAAATATTTTCTGTTTAGCATAATTCATCTGCGACTACTTTACAAAATACATCATTCTCTTTTCTCATGAGTAGAGTCTTGATTGGAAAGTGATTTTGCTAGTATGTCTAGCAAAACCTCTAACCTCATAGTATCTTACACGTTTGCTTATATTAAAGAGCTATATCTTCATTATCAAATTCAGCTATTTTGAGAATGATGATGTACATAATGGTGTTGATAGTAAGATAGAAACAAAATGACAATAACTATGATAATGATAATATGTTAGTACTGCGGTGTGTAAATAGTATGTAATGATAGGATAATTACAGCAGCTTCGTAAAAGATAATGCAATTCATTGTTTTTACTATGCTGATGAAATTAAAGAGTTTTATAGCCAAATCATCGCAATCCCGTCTCATTTTCAGAATCAAACTGCATTATGCTATTTACACCCTCCTACACTCAATTTTCTAAATTATAGTATTCTATCTGAAGAAAATATTTTGTTCTGTTTTTTTTTTTTGTTTTTTACGTCTATTTTTTTTCGTTTCCGTAGTGTTTGACGTTGGTGCCTGTTGAAAATATGCTTCCCTTGTTTGCAATATGAATAATTAATGTTAGTTTAAAGCGCATAGTAATTGAGACAAGATTAATACTTGTTATAAAGCGTTAATAATGGTTGTTACGTTTGCTTTTATTAATGTAATTTAATCCAGAATCAACATTAATCCGCCAAAAGTAGAATCATTCCTTGTGTAGCAATATTTTCTTTCTTTTTTTTTTTTTTTGCAGAGAGAAATATATCAAGGATTATGCTGCATAAAATACACTTCACCTATTTAGATATAAAATGATTTGCTTGAAAAAACTTCATATGATTTCTAGCTGTTCCAGTGACTGCATAGAAGCTCCCTTGTGGTCGCAGACAGCTCTAGAAATATATGGTCATGATAAGTGATTGAGATTGACAAAATTATTAGAACTCCTTTGCTAATTTCCCAGCGGTATTTAGTCCGTTACTCGCTGAGGTCACCATCGCAATTCATCATTCATGAGTTCATAAAATAAATCCCAGTTGATAGCACAAGTCTCGTTAATTCTGTAATTTTTTTCTTTCAGTGGCTACGAGGTTATCCCGCTCTATTTTATTCCTAGTATTGAGTATACACTCAAAGTACGGTTTCGAAAATTCATATCTTTTTCTTTCTATGTTTGAAGTTGCTGTGATCCATTCTACCCAGATTAGATTTAATGGAACATATAAACCATGTAACCATGATTATGTTTTGCCGGAATATAACCTGCATACCTTATCCAAAAAACAATCATTGTTTTGAAAATTGCTATATAACGGAAGGAAGTTTTGTGTGCAATATTTACAACGATGCGTGACTACCTAGAGAATCTCTGCTCTGTGTTCAGAAAGAATTTTTAATAATTGTAATGTTAAACGGTTGCTGCTCAGCATGGTTTGAGCCTCATGAAAGATATAACTGCATTTTGCTTGTTGACAATGTGATCTTTGCAGAGTTTATAGGAGTACATTGACTTCGACACGAGGTAGATAAGACCTTTATGTCTGCGTAGAGTTATTTTTAGATCTTCTTGTAATTTTTGCTTGGTTTTACGTTAGTACAGACTGACTAAACCTAGAATTAAGGCATCTCAGCCGGAGGCTTTTTGGGAGATGATTTACAAGTGGCAACGCATGATTTGATCAAGCTGTTTTAAGTGGCAAACTGAGTGACCACGTTGACGTTCTATCAATGATGGCTGATGTTAGTTGTAGTCCTACTAATTAATGTAGTTTTAGTGGTAATGGATGTGATGTTGTTGGCTGAATAAATTGTATGTTAATGATTATTACAGCAGCCTTGATAATAATTATAGTCGTGTTGGATGGTAGTCGATGTTGTGTAATGATAGAGGTGGGTGGTTTTGAAAATGGTTCAACAGTGACGATAAGAGAGCTATACATTTAAAACAATAAACAATAACGCAGCAAATTAATAAACATACAGAAAGGACATTAAAAAAACCTATAAACTATAACATAGGAAACATTTGACGTTTTATTATCTTGAAAAAAGAAAATTACACAAATCCTAATTTATAATGTGTGGTGATGGCGTAATAAATATCGAAGGAAAACAAAAAAAAATACCAGAAGAAACGATGGATATAACACGCAAAAAATATGAACAAGAAGCATAATTAAAAGTTATTTAGAAACATAAAAAAATAATTTAAAAAATCAGCTACATATTTGAATAGAAGAATCAACAATGAACAAATCAATAGAACATTTACGTAAAATCATTTGTGCGAAATGGCACAATGAATTTTATTAAAAATCCTAAATTATTAACATTAAGAAAAATGAAAAGGAACGAAGAAAACAGGAAATCAGAAATCCAAAATGTTGCTTGTCATTCATTGTTAATAATACAGATTTACTTTAATAACGATGATCCTGCTATTGAATATAGTTCATCAGAAATTATTAGATAGCATCGTCATATTTTGAATGAATATCATTAGCGAAACAAGGTTATAGAAAACAATAATAAATATCTGTAATATTAAGAAAAATATGCCAGATCAATCAAATAAAAATGATGATGATAGTAATAACAACAAAATCGACACCAATAATAATAATAATAATAATAATAATAATAATAATAATGATAATAACAATATGAAGCAGGATTCCTGAAGCATGACCAGTAGACATTTGTCTGTTGGCTGTGGACAGCTGACGCTTTCCATCATACCCAGTAAAATAAGCTGTGGGTTTTCATATAATAACAATGATAATAATAATAATAATAATAATAATAATAATAATAATAATAATAATAATAATAATAATAATAATAATAATAATAATAATATAATAATAATAACAATAATAAAAATTGGGACTTCCCAATACAAACAGATCAGGTGCTAGAGCATAGCAAGCAGGTTTAACTGGTAGTCGACAAGATGCACCACATGTGCTCTACAGATGAGGTTACGTGTCCGTTCCCTTTGACACACGAAGAGTCAAGAATGAAGGTGTAAAAATAGATAAATACAATCTTCTTCAGTACCAAATAGCCCAGCGTTGGAAAATAAAGAAGGTGAAGAGAGTGCCATTTAATGCTGTGTCCCTGGGTATAGAAGTCATAAAAAAAAATATAAAGGAAGTTGGAATAAAGTGCCAAGAAGAACTGTTAGAAAAGGTTTGCCTCATTGAACGGCTAGATTCATCAGGTAAGTATTAAATAGTTGAAAGGAAAGAATACCATGGCACCGTAGGATGCAGGTAGCAAGCTCGCAACGCATGCCAGACTCCAGCAGTTCCAGCAAAACCTGTAATAAAAAGAAATATCTATAACAATACCAATATCGATATTGCTAGTAATAATGATCCTTTCTACTATAGGTACAATTCCTAAATTTTTTGGAGGGTGGGGCAGTCGATTAGATCAGCCCTGGTACGCAAGGATGAAGGCGATGTCAACCTCGGAGGAATTTGAACTTAGAACGTAGAGACAGACGAAATGCAGCAAAGCATTTTTTTCGGCACACTAATGTTTCTGCCAACTCGCCTGCCTTATTATTATAATAATAATAATAATAATAATAATAATAATAATAATAATAATAATAATAATAATAATAATAATAATAATAATAATAATAATAATAATAATAATAATAATAATAATTTCCGCAAGACACCTGATGAGAGCTGGAAGGTATATCAGCGGAAACGTTGTGTTAACGAGAAACAAGATGAGGACAGATATTCGCGCAACGTAAATAATGTACATAATTTCTCATCTCTTAAAAACAGAACTGCATACGTTACTTGTAAATCAGAAGATACTTAAGTGAGAGAGATGAGTGTATGTATGTGCCTGTGCTTGCGTTTACTGAAGGAGCGAGACTACTGTAAGATTGTGTTTGGGGAAGTTAATTATTCGTATTACTCTCTGCATTTTCACTGATCGAATTTCTGTATTGTACCCGTAAATCCAGCTCTATCATATTCCTTTTTTACTGAATATTGCAGAAAATCATGGAAGATTACTTCAATTTCTTTACAACGGTCCCGCTCCCACAGGTTTTTTTCAATGCTCTACCACCTCTTGCTATTTCCAGATTTGCTCTCCTGTTTTCATCTCAGGGGATTTTGCCACCTGATCACTTGTTTGATAATATTTTAGAAGATACCTGTGTCGCGATGGAAAGTCATTTTGACGATGTTCTCTTGCAAATTAAACTGCTCAAAGAGATCATTAGTGAAGAAACTCTGAATCGCAAAGTGGTACACAATGATGTCGGCCACCACACCACCACCACTACCCCCCCACCAACAACAACAACAACAGCAACAACAAACACACCACGCCATCATAACATCTCGGTGTTTTTCTATAGAAAAAAACATTGAAGTCAAAATCGACGTATTCACTTCCTGTTCAATATTAAATAAACGAACCATAGAACCGCTGAAGATTTGCAAAGAGATTTGAAAAGACAAATGTTATACTAACAGCCTCATACATATTTCTTGAGAAAGCCAAAACACTGGTGCACACCTAGAAATAATTAATAGACAGAAATGATGATCCAAACAAAAATGAATGGATGTTGTCATCACGTCTGGGAAAATCATAACTTCTTCAGTCGCAACATAGGACGTTAAACAATATTTAGAATTTGATGTTTGAAAACATTGAATAACAGCAGTGATAAACGAGGATTGCGAACACACAAACCTTTGCACGAAATTGAAGCGAAATAAGACTATCAGTTAGGACTGTTTATGTCTGGCAGCGGCCATCTTATCCAAGACGTGAGTGACTAATATAACAAACAGTTACGGAAATTGCGCCAGGTTTCTTGGACAGCGTTGAGGGTATCGCTCTTAATTGAAATGAATCATTAAATGTTCGAAACCATTCCAAACCTTATCTACCACACATAGCTATTCATAATGGTGGACATTTGAGACGGAGTATACTCCTCAATGGAATGCAAGTAAGTACAATATTTGTACTGATAAAATGATTCAAGCGAAAGAGGGATCTAAATTATGAGCTAAAATCAAACAACGAGTAAGAACGCAAAGCACCAACGTCTCTAAAACACTAAACAAGGTAGAAATATGAAATTAAACAACAAGTTTGAGTAACATTAGAAGATATGGGTAAACAATAGATTCCATACCTACTAAACTAACAACAATGATAGCAATATCACCGAGAGAATACACTCTGGAAACAACTAGAGCAGACGAATAATCGTTGTTGGTATCACACAATCGCACAGACGCACACAACGCACACCCAAACACACACGCACGCACGCACACACACACACACACATGCGCGCACACACACACACAAATAGGTATGCATGCTTGTATATACTTGCATATGCACACACAAAGACACACTATGTTTCTTATCAGATAATTATGCCCGGTGGACAAGGGAAAATATATAATTTTGGCTAACGCTTTACTGGATAAAAAGTGCATCCTGTGTTTTGATTGCTCAGAGTTCAATTTATGTCTCAATCACCAAGTGATCAAGAGGAGAAATTCTGCTAAGCAAGAGGCACTTTAGTAATGGGAAACATCTGTCATGCATTTTCACTTCTTACTTAGATTAATTTCGTTTCTTCCACTACTGATCGGCAGTAGGAGAAACACAATATTGATAGTTTATCAGCGCTACAGCTATTCTAACATACACTAAATATTCATAATCATCAAATGCATAGCTAGGTAGCTACATACACACAACAAAACACGTATGCATACACACACACACACACGCACACATACACACACACACACACACACGCACACACATACATATATAACAGTCTATTTCTCTTTTATCTACCGATCTATCCATCTATCTATCTATATCTATACGCATATATATACATATGTATATATAAGGTCTGATGAATAAGTATCTGGACTGTTCCCATAGTAACGAAGTTAATGCAAGCAGCAGACTAAAGCTGCTCTGCAAAGATTGATATTTGAATCCGCTGTGCATGCGAACTAAGTTTCATTGTTCTAGCGCAATCTTTACAGCAGTGTCTGGAAGGAAAATATGTAGTGTGTGATCGTCGCCTTCACCATGATAGAGAAACTTGTCATGGCTATATCTGCTCAGAATCTCAGGCAAAGTTGCAGAAAGTGTATAGAAAAGTGTGCAAGATCCGCAAACAAGTGTGAGAATGTTTCAAATGTGGCCGAAAAAATGCCGATATTAACGAACGCTCTGGCAGACCTGCAAGCAGCAGAACTTGAAAAAAATCGGACATGGTGGTGCAGCTGTACAGATTAATTACGGTTCAGTTATCACTGGTTATTTCAGAAGCGTGCTCGGCAAGTGTCTGCAGAAACTTCTTTCAGATGACCTCAAAAACAGTCGGGTTCAGTTGCACAGGATCTAGGTTGTGTACAGAACGATGAAAAATTTAGAAAACTTTGAGTAGGCTCCTGAGCAGTTATCGCCAAGATGTTAGCAAAATTTAATGCTGAATATCTGCTCAACTTTGTCATGTTCAATGCAACGATCACAGGTTTCAAGCACTGCTATAAAAAGTGGAAGTGAGCTAGAACCCAAAACCTCAGTGCACATGCGCAGCAGATTTCAAGGTCAATCTGTACCGAGTGGCTTTACTCTGCGTACTTTAGAGTTGTTACAATGACAACAGTCCACGTATATATATGACGTGCATATATGTATGTATGTATATATATATATATATATATATATATATATATATATATATATATATATATATATATATATATATATATATATATATATATACATATATATATATATATATATATATATCATATCATAGCGTAGCATATATTTCTATTTCCGTTAATATTCATACACTAATTTCATTGCATTGACATCCTATACACTAGCAGAAACGGTTTCTGCTTCTTAATGAACCGAATATATTGATACATTTAATGCATAGTGTATTGGACATTTCCTATAGAATATTACGCTCGAAGACGTGAACCTATCCATTACTCATATTGACACGTCTACGTAACAAAACAGTTCCTCACGAATAAATTCTATTAGATTAGTAACTGAAAACAAACCTTATTGTGCACAAATCCATGCATGCCATATTCACACACATCCATGTATAAACAAACATATATATTTCCTATACTCCCATTTGACAGTGTACATCTATGTATTAAATTGGATTGGATCAGTTAGAGGGACGCACAGCGTAAGTGCTGGTATAGCCTATCTATCGAAAATCATTTATTCTTGTTTTCTTTTATTTTTATCACCTTTTCTCACTCTGAGTACGATAGTGATTCCGGTCTCTGTTATGGATGTATCTAATTTAGAAATGCTAACATTAATCCTTTTTTGTGGTCACAGACAAGACTTGAGGTGACACTCCTTCAATCTACAAATATTTTCTTTTATTTCATTTCTGTCAGTGTGGGAGAACTGAAATGCCATTGGAGTACTTTCAATAGCATTAACAAAGCCCTCTAAATTTTGGGTAGACGTCTTCAGCAAATAGTGGGAACAACATATACTTTATTCTTTTAGTATTTTATTTCTTTCAGTGTTTTGACAGCGTCCATGCTAAATATTTGCTACCTCATTCCAATGAACGGATAATCCCCAATGAGTCATTTCTTTTTGCCCCAAATTTACTAAATTACTAAATTATTAAGATACTGACAACAAGCATTGTTTGAAAGAAATATATATAGAAACTCATATCTGTTATGTGTTTCCTGAGAAAACCATGTACAATGTTGAATAGAATAATTTGATTTCTTTCTGTGGGAGAAACATGCACAATAGGGAGGTAGAAATAATGTGGAGCAGTATTCATTTCAACTGTCAGCAATACAGGATTTTAATTATTTTATTTTCACAGGAAGTAGATACATATGTGTGTGTGTGTGTGTGTGTGTGTGTGTGTGTGTGTGTGTGTGTGTATGTGTGTGTATGTCTGTGTGTGTCTGTGTGTGTGTGCATCTCTGTGTGTCTCTGCCTGTGTTGAAGAGAAACTCTGATAGGATATCAGCATAGAATATGACAGTGGGAACATATTTGTCAACACTTTTTATTGGTTGTATGATCATGTATAATTTTCCTTGTCAGCACGATTACTTAATGATTTGACACACAATGATTTTATCTATATAAATTTTTGAATCTGTGTGGATGTACATTTGCATGCATATAAATGAAAATGCATTTTCTCTAATTTCTTTTCTATATGTTTCAGTCATTTGACTGCAGCCATGTTTCAACACCACCTTTAGTGTTGTGTCTCTCCTAGTATCGTCCCCCTCTGTGTTGTGACCGTAGTGCCGAACAAAGAAAGTGTTGAGTAGCGGTTGAGTAGCAGTCGAGTAGCAGTTGTGTAGCGGTTGAGTAGAGATCATCCGAAGATGCTAGATAGCAGTAGCGTTGAGACATAAGAATAAGAAAAGCTTATCTTCAGAAAAGTACTTTCAACGTAAAAAGATGTAAATTCGTAATGCCTATTATGATACGTAAATTTAAGAACTATATGCTTTCGTTGCGAATGGTCTTTTGAAACGGCGCCGTGTTTCACAATCCTATAAATAATAATAATGGTATTTTTATATAAGCTTAAATATTATTGCTATCAGCGTGCAATGACTTAGGAAAATAGCCTAATAAAGGAGCATATCAGCCCACGACAGAAAAAAAGGCTTCTTTCTTGTATCCGCGTGACATCCGAGGGTTTATACGTCATCTTATATGTCATCTATTTTTCTTAGTCTTTGCAGTGATCACCATAATCTTTAAGCTTATATAAAAATACCATTATTGTTATTTACAAGATTGTAAAACACGGCACCGTATAAAATTTACCATGCAAATCCCTATTTTGCCAGCGCGATAACCTTGTTCGTTTTCCTTTTATAGTATAGATTAGTGAAGTTTTGGTTCCCTATTTTCTACTGTCACTCAAGCAGTTCTAAATATAATTTCCACATTATTACCTATGGAGGTGACTATAACAACTCTGGTTATTTTTGCTACAGGCTTTTACTCGTAGTAAAACTCTAAAACATCTATTATTATTCTTATCATCGTAATTATCATCATCTCTATTATCACCATCATCGTCATCATCAACATCGTCGTCGTCGTCATCATCATCTTATTTATATTTACCTTCTCACTTCATTATCTAGTATAAAGTTTGTATCGCTGTGGCGTACAAACAAAAACAACCCGAAGCAAATTAAGAGCGAATTAATGTCCACGGCAGAATTGTAAATAACATGACTATTATTCTTGTGTTTAATGTCGCCATTGACACTATTTGTGGTCGTCATCGTTGTTGATTAGGCGGCTGTTACTATCGCATAATTTGCTTATATAGCGTAGTCGTTGATGTTGCAGTTGATTTCAGAGAATCGAGAAACGTAACCATAGCAATGATCGTCGCACAAGAATTAGAGACCGAGTGAATGAATGGATTAAGAGAGAGAGACGCAAAGCAATATATATATATATATATATATATATATATATATATATATATATATATATATATATATATATATATATATATATATATATATATATACATATATACTCTTCTACTCGTTTACTCTTTTACTTGTTTCAGTCATTTGACTGCGGCCATGCTGGAGCACCGCCTTTAGTCGAGAAAATCGACCCCAGGACTTATTCTTTGTAAGCCTAGTACTTATTCTATCGGTCTCTTTTTGCCGAACCGCTAAGTTACGGGGACGTAAACACACCAGCATCGGTTGTCATGCGATGGTGGGGGGACAAACACAGACACACAAACACACATACATATATATATATACATATATACGACGGGCTTCTTTCAGTTTCCGTCTACCAACTCCACTCACAAGGCTTTGGTCGGCCCGAGGCTATAGTAGAAGACACTTGCCCAAAGTGCCACGCAGTGGGACTGAACCCGGAACCATGTGGTTGGTAAGCAAGCTACTTATCACACAGCCACTCCTGCGCCTATATATATATTCATCTATGTATATGTGTGTGCCTGCGTGTCCCTGTATGTGTGCATATATACATATTTAGAATTACAAATATTTGTTTATGTTTGCGCGTGGGCTTCATAGAAAGTATGATTTAGAGAATAGTTGTATATATCCATACATGTGTCGTGCTATATATTTGTATATTTTAAGTTATATATTTGGAATCGTTTTATAACGTATGCATGGGTTTACATGTGCCTAACAGAGCGCATGTTTGTAGTTTGATGTAACTGTAGGGTTAAGTATATATGCTTTATTAGCTATATATGCTTGTATACGATAATATCGTTTTATTTATAAATATATCGCAGTGTGTGTGTGTATATATATACTTATCTAACTACAAACATAGCAATTCTAATACATAAAAACAGATACTCACACGTTTATGTATATCTACATATATATATAACTGTGTGTATGTATGCGTGTCTGTATTCTGTATGTATGTATATATTTATATATATATGTATGTATATATATATATATATATATATATATATATATATATATATATATATATATATATATATATATATATATATATATATATATATATATATATATATATATATATATATATATATATATATATATATACGTTCGTGGTAGTATCAAAAACGTTTCTGGACAAGTTGTGTAGAGGGTCAACTGATGACAGCAGATGAGTGTGTGCACAGTGAGAACTAGCAGTGTTCATCATGTGACAGTGTTGTGAGTGACATCGCTGTGTCTACGTTTCGAACTGATCCCGTGTATACCCTCGTGTGCGAGCTTTTTCCCGGGCAGGAACTTGGAATACAGATCCAATGTGAAATCTTTCGTTAAACTTGGTAAGTCTGATACAGAGATAATATATAATATTTCGGCAAAGTTTCCGTGACGAGAGAATGGGTCGTGCACAATGTTTTCAGTGGCACAGGCAATTCAAAAGCAGAAGAAAGTAGCTGCAAAATGATGAGTCACCTGGAAGATCTGCCACAAGCGTCACCCCTGGAAATGTGGGGGAAATTCAACAGCTTGTGTATGGGGATCGTTGGACGACAATCAACGACACTGCCAATATTGTTGGTCTGTCTTATTGGTTCTTGCAGATAATCCCAATGTCTGCCATTCTTTACCATTGCCTTTTAACCACTAGGAATAAAGAACACCGCGTGGAGGTCTGTCAAGATTTCCATCAGCGTGCCGCTCAGGACCATCCTTCATGTCGAGGATCAACTCCGGTAACGAGAGTTGGGTCAACGGATACGACACGTAGACAAAACAGTAGTCCTCATAATGGAGGAACCCACCCTCTCCAGGACTGAAGGAGGCACGACAGCGCTGCAGCTCAATCAAGAGTATGCTCATCATTTCTGTTTACATCCGCTGTATTGTGCATGGAGGACTCCTCACATAGGGCCGGCATTCGAGAGTTTTGCTACGACGTTTTGAAGTATAGGTGGGAGAACATTCGGCGAAAGCGATTCAATCTGTGGCGTGTGACAATGCACCCTGCCACCGTGCCCTCCTCACTCGTGGGTTTCTCGCCAAAAACAACAAGTTACGGCTTCCAAAGTCACCCTATTCGCCAGATATAGTACTTGTGGACTTCCATGTCTTCCCCAAGATGAACATGTAGCTCTAAGGTCGCCGTTTTAACACTGTTGTCGAGATGCTGGGAGAGAATCACTGAAGGAAAATGACTTTTAAAGCGGATTCCAAAAGTAGCAGGAACGCTGAGACCGGTGTATAGTTGGGACCGGTGTATATATTTCGAAGTAGATGTTAAAACTTAGGTGAATAAGTTATTTTTTTAAACAAAACTCGTCCAAGAAGCTTTTGGTACAACCTCGTATATATATATATATATATATATATATATATATATATGCACACACACATACACACACACACACACACACACACACACACACATATATATATATATATATATATATCACCCATGCCTTCCCCACCTCCCAACACCCTCACATCACACCACACCAATACCCTCGCATCACACTACAACTGACCAAGTGCTTTCTCCCTTCCCCATTTTCACACTACATACGTCAAGATCACCAGCATTCTATCTCCCACACACAGCCCTTCGTTCTTCGATCACCGTTTGTTATCTCCCCCTTTTTTTAGCTCTCCTGAAAAAAGAATTTCTAACTTCCGGTCAGCCATTGTTATGATCAGCCATTATTATGATTGACCGTTGACTGGACACTATTCAATTTTTTTTCTCCGTGTTTTTCTCCTTGTCTCCGTATTCTTTCTGTTGAAGAGCGTAGCTCGAAACGTCAAAGACTTTCCGTATTCCCGAGCTTCATACTAATACATCCTTTTGTTATTTACACCACCTGTCCTCGTCTGTTGTTGTTTTTTCGTATATTCTCCCATATATATATATATACACATACAAACTGTGTTTTGCGTAAGAAGCGGTGCAGAGTATTAGAATATTCGACTTGATTCAAATATAACAAGCTATTCTGAATGGTTTTAGACAAAGCAGAGTATACATCGGTGAGTTTGTGCAGGCATCGAGTAAAAGTTGAAATAATGAAGTGAAACCAAATAATAATATTGCGAACTCATTTTATACGCCACGTTGACGTGAGCGTAGTTTTCGATAGGAAATCAGCCATTACGTGAGATGTTGGTCAGCTACAGATTTCCAAAATATTTTAGGGTAAAAGGGCGAGAGAGAAAGAGATGGAGGGAGGGAGACAGACAGAGCAAGAAAGAAAGAAGTGAGGGCAACTTTACTTATATGGCACGGTTACACACGTACACAGGAATACTTCTACTCAACCTAAGTAAGCGATGTAATTTTCACACCTTTTTATTGAACCTGGAACGATGTGTGTTACTCGACTTCCGCATTTCTGCGACTCATGAAATCGAATTTCAACTCACATGCAACAGCCGAAATACGCCTCAGTTTTAGTAGAATGTTTCGATTAACTTCAATTAATTGGAGATTTACTAGAAATTATTTGACAAATTTCCTTTTAGGGGAATTTAATATCTACAGAAATCAAACATATATCTAAACAGATAAGACATCACAATATTTGAGAACTCATTCTCAATTACAAGTGATATTCTTTCTAAAAACATGAGGCAGATGCTTTACAATTGTTTTGGGATTATCAAATAGGAAATTATCAGTGGTCATAAAACAAGTACATTTAGCTTAAAAGTAATTCATCCACACCAATGATTTCTTATTTCTTTATTACCCACAAAGGGGCAAAACATAGAAGGGACAAACAAGGACAGACAAATGAATTAAGTCGATTACATTGACCCCAGTGCGTAACTGGTGCTTAATTTATCGACCCCGGAAGGATGAAAAGCAAAGTCGATCTTGGCTGAATTTGAAATCAGAACGTAAAGGCAGAGGAAATACTTCTAAGCACTTCGCCTGGCGTGCTAACGTTTCTGCCAGTTCGCTACCTATGATTTCTAATTATCAATTAATAACACTGGGATTATTTTGAAGCTGTTGTGAGCGTATTCCGATGTACATGTTTATTAACCTAAGTACAAGAAACGTAATTTCATATCTGAGATGAACAGTAATCATTGTGAAATTCTAATTAAGAACGATTCAGTAACACCCACTATCGTAGAAACGTGGAAGGATTCATTAATAAACTCAAAATTAGATCGACAGAAAACCTATATAGCTTAAACTTGAGCATGTAGAGGATAAGCAAGTTCGGCAATTCGATATACAAAAACTATTAAATATATTTAATACAAACAAAGTTACGTATGTTTATATATAAAATGTCCGTCTTACACAGAACAGAAATATCAGGAATTAAAGGTGTTGAATAAAAGTTTTACGAGTCCAACAGCTGTTTTCGGGGGGCTTGGTTTTTCAAAATGATGATTGTTAATTTGTTTGCATCATATGATATCATCATCCTCCGTCTCCAGGGAAGAGGTATTACATTTGAGGTGTTCACAGAAAGGTGATTAATGATGCTTATCCTTACGATCACTCATATATATATATATATATATATATATATATATATATATATATATATATATATATATATATATATATATATATATATATATATATATATATATATATATATATATATATATATATATATATATATATATATATATATATATATATATATATATATATATGTATATATATATATATATAAGTATATACATATATATATATATACATATATATATATACATACATATATATATATATATATATATATATATATATATATATATATATATATATATATATATATATATATATATATATATATATATATATATATATATATATATATATATATATATATATATATATATATATATATATATATATATATATATATATATATATATTCAAGAATTTAAGGAATGGAGAAAACGCATGTTATAACCTGTGTGATTCATAGGGATCTTTGATATTAAAATTATGTCTTACGTTTAAGATGATTCCCATGCTTTCCCTGATGAGAAGGTTACAATTTTAATATCAAAGATCCCTATGGATCACACAGGTTGTAATCCTTTGAAACATATGTAGGAATAAAGTATCCAATTATAACATGCGTTTTCTCCATTCCTTAAATTCTTAAATATACTCAAATACCCAAAATTTCAAGGAATTTCTGCCTTAAAAACAGGAACTAAACCACAGTTATTTTGTGTTCTTTGCTACATTGGTTTCTATTAACCCATTTATTCTGTCAGAAGAATTTTTATTCATTAAGATAGAAGAAATACACATAATTATATACATATATATATATATATATATATATATATATATATATATATATATATATATATATATATATATATATATATATATATATATATATATATATATATATATATATATATATGTATGTATGTATATAATGAGCTTCTCTGTACATGGCCATGCTTTAGTATTAGCCATTATTATTTGAAATATATCTTAATCTCTATGGCTTCTGTTTCGATCAACCGTTGTTTTTCTGTTTGTGTATAATTTTAGTCGAATACAATAAATACTTCCTTGCACTTTTTCCCCATACTAAACCCTAATCTGCTCTCGTCAACGCAGTGACCAGTATAAATATTTTAGTCGAGGCGAGAATAAACATACAAGCATTGCCCGTTTCTGGATTTGTTTCCTTTACCGTATTTTGTTGGAGATACTAATGCGCCTAAAACTAAACTGATGCATGTGTATGCATAGCAGCGTGTTTGTGTGCGTAAACAATTGAAGTTACTGAAAAAATAGTATAGTACTTAATAGACGCGGTGATATGGTTTGAGGATACTAATAGATAATATAACACTTCGGTAATTGGTGCAGCAGTTAGAAATTTAGTGTGTGAAGATACTTAATGGTTATTTTTCTCTTACAATGACAGATAATGGTGCCGGCCGGAAGGGAAACAAAGTTGCAAAAAAGAAATCTACATTATTAGATAGAAAATAGATCACAATTGTCGAACAGAAAGAACACTAGTATATTTACTTATATACAAACACACATGGAAATACATTCATACATAAATTCACACAAATCACACAATTACACACACACACACACACACACACACACACACACACGCACACACACATACACACACATATATATATATATATATATATATATATATGCATATATATATATATGTGCATCTCTCTCTCTCTCTCTCTCTCTCTCTCTATATATATATATATATATATATATATATATATATATATATATATATATATATATATATATATATATATGTATATATATATATATATATATGTATATATATATATATATATATATATATATATATATATATATATATATATATATATATATATATATATATATATATATATATATATATATATATATATATATACATACATATACTTAGAGATAGAGAAATGCATAGATACATAGTTAGACAGATAGATAGATAGATAGATAGATAGATAGATAGATAGATAGATAGATAGATAGATAGATAGATAGATAGATAGGTAGATAGATACGCTTGCTTCTGTTTAGACTCTTATTTCTTCACTATTTACTTCTGGCAAAAGGCGTTTTGCCTGAAATACATATAAACAAAAATGCTTATAAAACTATTTTCGCATCATAAGAAATTCTCCGTCTTCGTTACTTCATCTTACAGACACGCGCGCGTATGCAGATTCATGCACACGCTCACACACTCTCACAGGCTCACATATATATATACACACATATATATGTATGTTTGTGTGTGAATGTATATGTGTAATTATGTGAGCTTGAATTTGAAGTGGCTTGTGTATTAATGAGTCATATATCTTAAGAGTTAATATCTTAAGAGTTAATTTTTTTTGTTTTTAAAATTAATACAAAATTAACTCGATTGTTGAAAGAAATCTGAATATGCTCTAATAAGCAGAACACAAATTTGTTTCTTGTGTTTCCTCCTATTTCACATTTAACCTATTTTGTTGACAATTTTTGTCTTAAACACAATTTACACGCATTTCACTCCGGCAAGTCTTCCCATTAATATTGATGATCCTCCTTTATTGTATTGCAACATCTTGCAACAGCCGAAACGTTTAAGTTGAGGTGAAATTTATACATTTCAAACTTTTATGATATCCGATTCTATTATCCAAGCATGTTTGAAATCTCACTTTGTATAACGTGTCCCAGCATAATTAGTAGCTCCAATCCGCTAAACGCTCTAAAACTTCATAATAGTTGTGTTTTTGTTATCCTTTCTTCACAAGCAGTAGGGTCCAGCCGCTAGACTTCTTCATATCATAACATTATCAAAAAAATAACACACATTCTCTGAATCTGTATCTGGTCATTGATCACCTGTCATGTTTGTAAAGATATCAAATGACAGAAATATAGATTCTGTGTAATACCCAAAGCTGGGTACACGAACAACTCTCAAATGATATAACATCAAAGATATATAGTGTCAAGCGTATATTGTGTTCTGCAGTGATATTCACCATTTATCCTCCACCTCGAATATCAAGCGTCACTGACTATAGTTATAATGTAATAATAAAGGTAAGTAGTTATGAAAAAAATACACTTATATTATATAAAGAACGAAAAGGATTTCGTTGAATCAGTCTGTAGGGAAAATGTTCTTCTAATGTAATTCCTGCCGCAGAAAACATGTTTTACATTTTCTATTTTTCATTAAGATAGCTAAGAGACAATACTTTGGCCAGCTTTATAAGGAATGTATCAATTTCATTGGAGATAAGTATATGTTAATAGCTATGAACTTTGTCATGTCACATATTATAGATTTGTATGGACGAAATAAATTCTTATTTTCAAGTTTTAAAGAAAACAATTTGCATGATAAATGCTTAATCAAATCCTCTTTACCAATCATACATATTATTTCTATCGTACATCATGTTCAGTCAAGACGCATGGGTTTATTCGTTTATTCGTGTCTCGGGAATGGCTAAAAGATGAATCTCATATGAAGATATATATTCATACATATATATATGTATATGCCCATGTATGTTTATATATGTGTGTACATCTATCTATCTATCTATATATATATATATATATATATATATATATATCCATCTATCTATCTATCTATTGATCTCTCTCTCTCTCTCTCCCTATCTATATATATTTATACAGCTGCATATATATTTATACAGCAGGGTATTTTCTTTTCCAGTTCCTCAAATTTCTTTACCGATATTTGCTATGAAGTGAAGTATGAGAGTTCCAGACAGGGGAAGGTAATCAGCAATGTTTTCGGTATAAGGGAAATAATCAAAAATGTTGGGAATGGTTAGGTTTTATAAATTTAACATGATTTGGTTTAGAAAGAATAAAATTTCTGAAGTGGTTATGTTTTGCTTTATATTTTTTTCAATGTGGTAAGTTTCCTTATTTAAAAAAAGCTAGAAATGGTTTAAGTTTGGCTTATATTTTCAATGAAGGAGGTTTCTTTATTTAATCAAACTAGTGTTGGTGTTGCAATGGTACATCGAGAAAATGGAGTGATTAGAGATTGTGGTAGCAGTTGCTTTGCGCATTTCTCAAAGTGTTCACAAAAGGGTATCATTCTGTATTCTGGGAATGCATTCTGCTGTCGGTGCAGAGGGCATCTGCGTCTGGGCAATACTCCCGTGGACCCTACGTAGTTTTGGTGGCAGCCCGAGGATCTTATAACATAAATCAGGTTTTCTGAGGCACAAGTAAAATCAGATTTGGCTTTGAATTTTTGTCCCCCTTTGAAAAGAATTTCTGATCCTTTTAGAAGGTTCGGGCATGTGGCGGAATTTGGTCGATCACATTTTTTCAATTTGCATCCGTTATTTTAGAAATTAATTTTGCCTTTGTGAGGATCTTTTTTAGTGATGTCGGTTGTTTGTGGCTTTTAATGATTTTATATATGTGTAAGATTTCCTTTAATTCGGGGTCCTTATGTAGCATTGGTATATTTTGGGAGATGATGGTGAAGGATTTTTTGTTTTGGTGGTTGCATGTGGATACGTACGGCAGTATTTTCTGGGAAGGTGTGTTGCTGTGTTGAACTTGTATTAGGTTTTCTATGTCGATTTGTGTTGAACGTCTGGTATATATATTTATGTATATATGTATCTATCTATCTATCTATCTATCTATCTATCTATCTATCTATCTATCTCTCTCTCTCTCTCTCTCTCTATATATATATATATATATATATATAAAAATACATATATATATATATATATATTATATATATAAAGCAGCATTGGTTATAGAACAAACATTTAAATTTGGGTCAACAACTTAACATACAACACCAACCCTCAAACATTTAATCATGTATAAAAATCTCCATGGTTGAAAAACACATAAAATAATATATATACATAAAATCACAGAAGGTAAAAATATACAATCGAATAAAAGAGAAATAGAACGGCCTATTAAAATGTTAAATATAAACAGCTAAGAATTCAAAACTACCAAAAATCCTAATAGTTAAACGTAAAATAAGTAAAGGTGAAAATAAAATAAAATAAAATAAATGCCCACCAACTAAAAAAGTTTTATCAGACGATTAAAATATATTTTAAATATTCCTTTTCAATTTAAAAAAAAAATTAAATATTTGAAAAACATTTGATAAAAGCCTTTTTCTTCCCTCATATATGTTCGTCTAAAGTTCATATGTAAACAGACTTCCACAGGTCAAATTCACATACATCTTGAAAAACGTTTTTTACTCCCCTCCCCCAAGTACTTCCAAACGTTCATAATAAGCAGACTTCATAGGTGAAATTCCACATTCACATATATATATATGGCCATTTCGAGAGCTCACCACCGCAGTTTATTTACACTACAGTGTATCACGGTAATGACCTTCTCATCAGGATAAAGAGGAATCAGGAAACACGCACAGATCAAATTTTTTTGTATGAAAAGCTTATATGATTGAAAAGAAAAAAACCATCAGCGGCCCAGTCCAAATTTTGGATCTTTTTTAAAACGGGGGCCACATTTTTCATTAACGAAACACTTTGAAACTTGGATCACTGGTAGAATGTGTCATATAAAACATCTTTTTCTCTTAGTCTTCTTAAAAAAAAAAGAAATCCATAAATTATTCCATGTTAAAGTTGTCGTATTTCTGTAATTTCAACCAATCACTGACGTCCATTCAGCCGATATACATTAAGTGCCGACTACATAAACAAACGATTCTGAAACAATTAACCCTAACCCTAACCCTAACTCTAACCCTAACCCTAACCCTAGGGTTAGAGTTAGGGTTAAGGTTAGGGTTAGGGTTAGGGTTAGGGTTAAAGCAAATTTAAAATGAAAAAAGCAAATAAAACGAAGAATCGTTTGTTTATGTAGTCGGCACTTAATGTATATCGGCTGAATGGACGTCAGTGATTGGTTGAAATTATCGAAATAAGACAATTTTTTACATGAAATAAATTCAAATACAAAAATATTTTTCTGTTCTATAACACAAAATAGATAAGTATACGAAGTTTGGAAGTCTTTCGGTACCAAAAGCACTACGTAAAACATTAATGAAAAATGTGGCCCCCGTTTTAAAAAAGATCCCAAATTTTCTAAAAAAAGAAAAAGTCTATTGCAAAACATTCAAGTTGCTGTAGTTAACAGAAATTCAACCTCGCCGGTTTCAAATCCTCGTAACGCTAAACAATTTTATTACATCTACTTTAATTATACACTTTCAAAAAGGTGGACGAAAACCGGACGGTGAGCTCCGGAAATGGCCATAGATATATGTGAATGTTGAATCTGACCCGTGAAGTCTGCTTATTATGAACTTTTGGACGTTCTTGTGTGAGGGGAGTAAAAGACGTTCTTCAAGATGCATGTGAATTTGACCTGTGGAAGTCTGTTTGCATATGAACTTTAGACATACTTGTAAGAGGGAAATAAAATACTTTTTCCAAATGTTTTTCAAATAAGAAAAAAGCTTTAATTTTTAAAAATATTTTAATTGCCTGATGAAACTTTTTTAGTTGGTGGACCTTTATTTTATTTTATTTTGTTTTCCCCTTTACTTATTTTATATTTGTCTATTAGGTGTTTTGGTAGTTTTGGATTTTTAGCCGTTTATATTCAACTTTTTGATAGGCCATTCTATTTCTATTTTATTCGATTGTAGATTTTTATCTTCTGTGATTTTATGTATATGTATTTCATTTTATGTGTTTGGGAACCATGGTGATTTTAATACATGAATAAATGTTTGAGGGTTGGTGTTGTATGTAAAGTCGTAGACCCAGATTTAATGTTTGTTCTATAACCTATGTTTCTTTATCTTCGTTTCATTTGTATTTGAGCTCTTTATTTGAAGTCTTATAATCCCTTTTGTTTCTATAAAAAGAGGCAGATATTGTTTCTCGTTGTATATATATATACACACATATATATATATACATACATATATATATATATATATATATATATATATATATATATATATATATATATATATATACATATATATATGTCTGTGTGTGTATGTATATATATATATATATATATATATATATATATATATATATATATATATATATATATATATGTATATATATACTCAGTTGTCGAGTTGGAGCGGAATGTACTCACTGCACACATTGCACGTTGCCCAGGACTTTGGTGACAATAACATCACAACGAACTAGTATTGCAGTACATGTCTCTGGTAGGGAAAACAGATTTGAAGTTGTACCAATCAATGAACACGGTGTGCATCCCGACCAATTTTATCAGGTCAGACATTTGTTTCTATTGCATGATAGTACGCGCTAAACGACTGTGACAAACAGGAAGATTGTAGCAAAATCGAACTTTGCCGTTTATGGGATGAATAATAGGCATGACTATATACTAATAACAATAGTCAACTTTGCAAAAATTGGGTTGAATAAAGAGTGAAATGTTAAAGGCAAAATAGCTCGAAAGATTTCAGTCATTGCTTCACGTCTTTGCCACAATTAAACGAATATAGTCTCTCCCTATGCTTAAACCCTGCGAAAATTTTGCTGAATTTAAACCTGAAAACGCTCGTTCAGCATTCCTGAGTCGTTTGCTACTAAGAAAATCTACATGGACAAATTATTTTCAGTAGTAATGATAGAAGCATTCATAATTATGCCCAAAACACGTTTCATAAGGCAAATTTCTGTTCAAAAATAGGGCTTTGTGCAAAAAAATGAATGATATCACAATACCTCAAACACATTGTTTAATCATAGAATACTGAAGACGTTCACAGTAGAAGTTTAGTTGTGACACAAAGGTCATAATTGACGGAAAATATACCAATGTTTTTTTCTAGAAAAGCATGTTTTGTTTTGCAATTTTCCGTTGACAAATAGGTTTTGTGCATCGCAAATGCACTCATAACACTTCTAGTACATTGGTGCATTTAAAAATATTATCAACGTAGATCAGAAGCAAATCCAAACATTGCTCGAAAAGTACCTCAAAATTCTGCGACCAGACCTCGTTTTCGAAGTTATATTTGTAGTAAAGAATAGTTGTGCAAAAAAAAAAAAACCTCATTTGGTAGCTGAAAGATTACTGAATCTTTTGATAATGCATGCGTCAAAATCAGCAACTCAATTTTCGAATACATAATGAACGCACGCACCACACGAGACATAGTGACACACACAGACATAGAGACACACACAGACATAGAGACACACACAGACATAGAGACACACACAGACATAGAGACACACACAGACATAGAGACACACACATACATAGAGACACACACAGACATAGAGACACACACAGACATAGAGACACACACAGACATAGAGACACACACAGACATAGAGACACACACAGACATACACATACACAAAACTCTGTTTTATATATATATACAGAGAGAGAGAGAGAGAGAGAGAGAGAGAGAGATTTTCTTGAAGTAATGAGATGAAAATCTAATGTAGGCTCCCATTAATGGAGCTTTGATTGTATACTCAATCTGATCCTAGACGTATCAGACATATATCTATAAAACAGCATCTTTACACCTTGAAGAAACAGAAACTAATGGGGAGTGACTCCAGGATCAAGGCTTCTAGTCATAAGTCCGATTGTTCAGTGTTCAACTGGTGCTAAAAGCCAACATCAACAAACGTAACATTTGCATTAAATGCATATCATTCAATGCTAAAGCATACAAAGTGCAGAATGCAGAAATTAAAAAAGTTAGTGTAATGTTAGAATTGTTAGAAATGTAAAGACGTAAATTTCTTTTCAAATGTAATGTTTACCTCTAGTGTCTACTATCTGATGCGGTGATATCGATTTAGTGTTGCAGTATTCAGAGAATCAGTTATTGGGCATTAAAAAAATTTTATATTGTATGACTACGAGCTGTTCTATCGTTTTTAAAGAAGGGCCAAAAGCAACGCATCAAGACTTAAAACTATATGTTCGATACAAATTGATATGCAGTAAGGTTATGTTACAAGCTGTTGGCCGAGTTTTTTTCCCAGTGAGATTTTACCGCAGAGAACGTGCTTGCAAATGAACATTTTTTATCACATTACCAGGACATACATTTTCCTCTAATTACTCGTAAAATTATGTAAACGACATGTTGATAAGAGAATTAAAAATTAGTTTTGAATTAAAAAGAAGTTATGAATAGAAGAAAGCGTTCTGTAGTACATTATAAATGATAATGATTTTCTTAAATCATTTTTATCGTCTCGTACTAAACATTCTACTGTATATCCATACAAAATATCATTTTATAAGCGTACTACTTCACTCACAAACCTTTCATGTCAGACCTTCAGTGTACGCATAGTTGGAAACATTTACAATTGAAGACATTCGATACACAGAAACATATAACGCGCATGGTTCCGTTTGGGTAACATAAAATATCTTGAAATACTTAGCTACTAAGACGCAAGTCAATGAGAAGTGAAGTCATTACGAATAGTCCTCCATATCAAGTCTACATCTGTTCCATAAATGTAAGATGTCTTGATATACATTAATGCAAATACTAGCGCACTAAAATTTTCTTGTACGCATAAATGCACCGAAGCATCAACACACGCTAAAAGATATTTAAGACTTATTGCGCACCTGTGCAAATTCAGGCAAATCTTTAAGAACAGTTTTGACATTTTAATTAAATTGTACCTTATTCATTTGGCATATAAATACACTTATATATCGATTTCATATATAGGTACATTGTCATATATTAAAAGAGAAATACTATTTGGTATAAGCCAACAAGGTTTCTGACATAATACAAATATCTGC
This sequence comes from Octopus bimaculoides, assembly GCF_046866305.1. Classification (NCBI taxonomy): domain Eukaryota; kingdom Metazoa; phylum Mollusca; class Cephalopoda; order Octopoda; family Octopodidae; genus Octopus; species Octopus bimaculoides. The sequence goes on along the minus strand of NC_142937.1, from coordinate 10,594,682 downwards.
AGTTTGACTCCACAAACAATCTTTAAGATCCAAACGATGTGAAGTTAAATTATGTAGATCTGCACTGTAATATCAATGAACTAAACGTAACTTTCACAGCTGGAAACTAATCAGTACTGGCCGGAGTCAAACCGCACACGGCTTTATTCATCTACAATTATAGGTTGTAAGTGAGCATGACGATGCTTTTCTATATTATTAAAGATTCAAACATATTACTTTCAGATTTGAACAACTATGTAGAATTTTGTTTCAAAAACTTCATTTGCTTTATGTTTATTATGTTTGCAAGAATATGTTTTCTCCTCTATCTGTATCAGGTGAATGATGTAATACTATTGAAATTATTTTTCATGGAAAACCTATTTTAAATCATTTAAAACGTTGCTTCATGCCTTAATGGGATTTTAGTTGAGTTTTTTCATTTATAGCTATTCTTTAAAGAGATTTCTAACATACATATTTCAGAGAACGTTCTCCCTCTAAATATCTGTACGATTTTGTTTTCCTGCATATCAAAAGGTATAATCAATTACAGGTTGTAACATAAGATTGTAGTAAAAAAAACGACGTTGTCTTTTTGCAAATATTGTAGTACAATAATACAAATATATGTTTATACTCATGTGAACTGTCATATTAATATGAATAAATAAAAAGTGAATCATCCGGTTAACTTTAATCGGGTCATTCATTTTTTATTCCCTTCTACTGATGTGACATTAGTTTCCGTCGCAAAACTACTTATAACGGCATTGTTAAAAAATACAACGGCACAGATCGTGTCACATAGCCAGCTGGAGACGATGTCTCCTGGGGCTAAATGACAGAAACTTTCGATTGCAATGTTATGTTGGTAATAATACCAATAGCTAGATAAAGAGATGTTTATGTTTGTATGAGTGTCTATACCAGCGGGTATATGTGTGTGCGCGTGTGTGTATGTGTATGTGTGTCCGTGCGTGTGTGCATGTGGCTGTGCGTGTGCGTGCGTGCGTGTGTGTATGAACCTGTAAGAAATATGAAGTACTTATGAAGTGCAGTGGTTAATGGAACTCACGTTTACTTTTGGAATATCAAACAGATAAATATATGTTTCGTTCATTTGTTCACACAAAATTGCGCATGTACACACGAATACGTCTGCCCACAAAAGTCGGTTTAAAGTGACTGAACTTAAACCCATGAGATTAATATTCGATTAGCTCAACACCATTAGATTAACATTTAAATCCATTAGGTTAGCATTTAAATCCATTAGATTAACATTTAAATCCATTAGATTAGCATTTAAATCCATTAGATTAACATTTAAATCAAACACTAATTTGAAGGTAGCATTAATGCTTGACCTAATTTGTCTTTGACGGCATCATTAAGTAATTAATAAATGTTTATGCATTATAAAACTGTCACGTTTAAGACCTAATTTTAAATAACAAATCTACGTTTTATAAATCTTTTACTGCAAAACTTTAAACAAATGTAAATATATTCTTTCTTTACTTTATTTAAAGCTAGTTCTCATGTCATGTTTCACGGTTCATTAAGCTTTTATCAAAGGAAAAGTATTACTTCTGATGTACACGAACAGCATTCATTAGAAATTGCTACTTACACCAACGCAAACTTCAAATTAATTCTAAAGCCTAGACATCGGAAATATAAAGATGAAATATTTTAACTAGCAAATATATTTATGTATATTCCGTAATTATAAAGCTTCAGCATCTTTTTCTTTTTTTTTTACTACACTTTGCAATAATTTCAACTCTTCAGGAAAAGTAATCATGCTACACGCAAATGATATCTGCATGCGCTGAAACGTATTAGGTCTCATCAAAATAAATATTTCAAATAAGATCAGATTAAATACCTATTAAAATCTCGGCCAATATCATCAGTTTAAATGTTTCCAGCTCTGGAAATGTTATCGGTATTGTTGTGTCGACGCCCCCAGGCGAAGAAGTATGATCTCCCAAGACATATAAATAGATGTACTGTGGCCGTGGTAGGAGTGTTGAGTAGCAGTCGAGTAGCAGTTGTGTAGCGGTTGAGTAGAGGTCATCCGAAGGTGCTAGATAGCAGTAGCTTGAGACATAACAGGTATCTTTCTTGATATATTTTCGGAACACTCTTAGTCGTTGGTGTTGCTGTTTGCTACTGGTTGATCTTCACAGAAATAGCCTACAATCAATGGTCTCCAATCTTGAACATTCCGTATATGTGCAGCCATTGTATTGTATCAATTGAGTTGTAAAGTGGAAATTAATGTAGATTTTACCGACATTAAGCCCATTGAGTACTCTACGTTCATTAGACATGCAAGTAGCAAATTTAGATGTTACAGATATTTAACAGATATTGTTTGCACTAGAGAAACAAAAGATAGGGAAGAGGTAGCAACTCAGCAAAGGAGGGTGGGATAACTAAGAGTATATATAATTCTAATCAATCCGTAATCCTTAGCAACAAACCTGAAAAGACAAGGTAACAATCCACACTCAATTGCACACCGTAGACTTTAGTTTAATATCATGTAACGGTCTTTAGGACATATATTTATGACACATTCTTTATTATTATGTTATTCATACATCTGTACAATGAAGACAAAATTAAATGAAATTAATAGAGCGGTCTATTGTGAGATTAGCTTGAAGTATTTGATACCAATCTTCACAGACTGGCTGAGCATTATCCCACCCATATAACAGTATATAAATATAAACACACAGCCACACATACTTATTCAAACACACACACACACACACACACACACACACATATATATATATATACACATATGTATGTATGCTGTATGTAATATACGTACGTAAGTATGCATTTATACACACATATACATACATATATATCCTCGTTTCTATAATTGCTTCAAGACTATATTATTTATTATCTAATGTTACTATCGAGCAACGGTTTCGTGATATACTTCTGATTTTGGGCATTTTAACTCACATAACTCTAAATAAGTTTAACATATTAATGCGTGCGTGTGTGTGTGTGTATGCGTGTATGGTGGGAATGCATGTAGGTATATGTCATCAGTTTTTAAAAAGAAGATAAGTGATATGCTTGTTAGTACTAATTCATTTACTAAACATATAACATGGATGTCCCATGAATATTCCGTTGTATTTAGTAGCTTATGCTTATCGTTTTCTATCAACAACTGAAGTATTGTTTAATTACACAATTTCTTCTGTTGTTCCCTTGCAGAGTAGGCATCTTTTCTGATCATATTACTCTGCAAATATGTTGTTCATATTCGTTCAGCGTAACATTCAGTCTTTAAATCGACCAACATTAGAGTAATATACAGAATGGATTAAAGCGGCGATTTGGCGGATGCTATAGCACCACAGAAAAATGCTTAACAGCAGCCGTCCTTAAGTTATGAGTTCACAAAGATTCATCTTGCCTTTCATCGCAAGAGACTCGATAAAATAAGTAACAGTTTTTCACTGGGGTTGATGTTATCGACTTGCATCTTTCTCTGCAGTTGGTGGACCTCTGCCAAAATGTGAACCCGCTAAACAGAATTGATCCTACTTTTCGTTAAATCAGAGTCAGTTTCAACATCAACAGTCACACACAAGCACGCACACACACATAGGCACACAAGCAAACACTCATATATAGTACCAGTAACGCTCATTCATCGACTAAACATTAGATCATGTGGGGCGTAACGAAACATGAGAAGGAGACAACAGGTAGATATTATATGTGATATTATATGTGATAGATATTATATGTATATCACATATATTAGATATATATGTGATACGGCACTTTGGTCTGAAGCACTTTGGTCTAAACCAATTTAGTCTAAGACACTTTGTTCGAAAAGCATTTTCGTCAAAAGACACTTTTGTCTTAAATCATATCCGTCTAAATCTCAGTCATCTAAGGACACTTTCATCTAAAGACACCTTGGTATAATGATACTTTGGTAAAATGACACTTATAACGAAACATGTTTGATTGTATCTATTCATAAATAACTTACAAATATGCGTAATATATATATGCTTGAGATAGTATATAGATTTATCAGTATAAGAATAAAATGAAAATGGCAAGTAAAATTCGTAGCCACTTTAACATGGCTGTCTGTTCGATCGGATTCTACTGCGATTGTTTAACCCGAAGAGTATAGCTCTAAGTGGTAAACGATGCACAGCTGCATACGGTAAAGTTTTGAGCAGGAGAGCAAAGATATACCATCTCCTATCGACGAGACCAGTAGACCATTCCTGGCGACGTAATTGTAGCATTCATGTTTAAGTATCAACTATATCGACATTTAGGACATCAATGCGAATGAAAATGAAATTTTAAAAAGAACCCAGATTATATGCAATTTTACGAAGGTAATGTCTCATTGATCGATTCCGGTAATTGGCAATAACTTATAATATTCTTTTCACTCTTCATGCTGCTTTTGGTACTTTTCTTCTTGGGGTTTTTCTCTACGGTAAGATGAGATAACCTTGTTTTGATGAATTGTTCTTCTCTACTTAGAACATCAAGAACGTTATATAGATTTGAATATGATCTGAGACACAACATCGCCTATGTCATGCTTCAATAGAATTAATTATACATGCTTTAACATCGTTTAGAGCTGCCAGTTCAAAGTCCATGATCACCTCTGTTATGTCAATATCGTGAGCTTCCATCCCTTCTACAAGACCGTACACATTTTAACGTACATTTCTTCCGACTACTCTGGTAGCAATACAAAAACAACAGGATGTATTACACAGTGGATTTCGGTATGAATGTATATACTTGGTAAAATATCTTGGGACCGGTTTTTTGATGAACCTAGGTTTTGCAAGTATGATGATCCTGCAAAAATCAAAATTCTCTTTTGATCAACTTCACTAGCATAACTAAAATACGAAGAATGTATAATAAGATTCACGACTCGAAAACATTGAGATATATGTAAACCACTTACGGGGAAACTAATTTCTGCAGTTAATTGTCGTGAACCAATGAAGTCATTATACCAAAATAATCAATAGACGATAGTTCTTTGTACAAAAAGGATTATTGGGAAACTTAAATTTATACAGTTTGTGTCGTAAAACAAACAAGTCATTATAACAAAATAATCATTGGACGATAGTTCTTTACACAAGAAAGGATTATTCGAGCATAGTTATTTAAATCATTTACATTTTTTCTTAGTTTCTAGAGACAAAACATTTCTAAGACCAAAGTGAGTTTAGACAAAAATGTGTTTATACTAAAGGGAATTTAGACAAAAATGTCTTGAGACTATAGTATTTTTATACAAAAGTCACTTTAGACCAACGATACTTTAGACCATAGTGCATTAGACCAAAGCGTTTTAGATAAAAAAGACCTAGATCCATATATATATATATTCAAAGTGTAGGTGATAAAAAATATCCGTGTCACATTTCACCATTGCAACAATCAAAAGTCAAATTCATTTACTTACCAAGGAGAAATTATTCTTATAGTAAATAGGTGTAAATACACCATATGTGTCCAGTGTCACCATCTGTTAGGTTTCCCAGACATCGATTTTCTAGCTCCTTAGCTGTTAATCAAGCAATTCTTTCATATTGCATCGACAAGCAACTCTGGACAGAACATATTAAGGTGTAGTGTTACATAAAATACAGTCAACAACACTGATTGATTCGCGTCAATATACAGCCAGGTCGTGGAAATTACCGTAATATTAGAGTCAAGCAGTGTTTAGGCATAAGGAACGTTTAAGTTAGTTAAAATATATTGATGACATATTTCAACAGCTAAAAGGCAAATTCACTGTAGCCATCTATATATATATATCGATGGATGGATAGATAGATAGATAGATAGATAGATAGATAGATAGATAGATAGATAGATAGATAGATAGATACATAGATACATAGATAGATATAGATATCGATGTATATCAATGTATATCATCAACTAATGATGATTGCTAGTAATTGTTGATGATAGAAGCAATGAGAAGGACAAGAACAGCAGCAATGATAATAGCATTAATCATGGTAATTGATATTTCACACCTTTGCAATATACATAACGATTGTATGTACTTAATCTACAGAGGAATTCAATCAAAGCGTGGCTATCTTTGTGTGAATGCATGATGCACACACGCACACACATACACACACACGCACACACATATGCATATGTGTGTGTGTGTGTATGTGTGGGTGTGTGTGTGTGTGTGTGTGTAGGTAAGTAGAGTTACAGGTTGGAATAACGGTCTAAGGGATAAGAATGTTCGTTATTACTACCGGTATAAATTACCTATGTTAACCCTGGGCATGGATATGAAAGCATAGTATGCTCATAGGATACAGGTAATAATATAATAAACAAGAGTTTATGAGGAATCAAATTAAAAATGAGCAGAAAATTGAGAAAACTTTTGAACAACAAATGGATTAACTACCATCGGTTAATTGTTTTTTAATACAAAACTTTAACATTGCTTACACTTGTTTCTGCTACCCGTGTCAGCCAAGGCCTCCAAAGGAAATTGGGAGAATATTATATATATATGCATATACATTTAATTACGCATATATATGTGTGTGTGTGTGTGAGCATTT
>NC_142937.1:10568041-10583041 GCF_046866305.1 Octopus bimaculoides | reverse complement strand
ACACGAGCTATTGTAGCTGTGTATTTGATTTCCTCAGTGTGGGTTGATATTGCTAAAGACTAGATAAAATCGGTAACTACAAGTTGGTGAGACAAATTTCAATTTTTGAAGGCGTATAACAGCAGGTATATTGTGTATGGAAGTCTGAATTCCTATACAAAAATAAGAGAAATGAATTCAAACATTACAGGTAACTGTGTTCCATTTTTTTCCTGTATGATGGTCTAGATTATGAAACCGAAGTGGAAGAAAGTTTACTATAGAAGCTCTCACATTGTTACATTTATACCTAAATATACCCAATTGATAGTATAAATAAATAGGCAGATGGGGTGTAGATATATAAAAATTCAATATTAGAATGTTATGCTCAATTAAACAATTAGATTTATGATATGTCAAAAACCATATGTTACTGACTGAATAATGATAACAAGCGTATCATCTTGTTTACGCATCTGATTAATATAATATTAAATCAAGGCATACATTAATTACATAATATATTTAGCATGGCCAATAGGGAAAGAAATAGTATATCATGAAAGTGACACTGGAATGAGTACTAATCATAGAATTTATATTGTGTGATTAAAGCGATCGTTACCAAGGCAACGAGCAGAATATCAAATACAGAATAGATAGTTGCTAATTTGAATCTATGTTGGTAACTGAATGTTTGGTGTGAGACTATTTACTACAGCCATGAATATATTTTTCCGTTCTTGACACTTACATAATCCAAACCATGTAATAAAGAGTTGCAGATGATTTCAAACACACCAGCAGATAGCTTAAGGGTCAGGTTGTTGTACTCACGATCGCTACATCGTGAATTCGATTGCCAAACCAGGCGGCAAATTATCTTCTTGAACCAAAATTCCATTACACGTTTCTCCAGTTCCCTTTCGATTGTTAGTGAGTGGGAATATTGGCCTGGTTACCTAGCCTGTGGGGTGGCGTCATTGGATGGTTAAAACGATGCAAAACACATTGTGACCAGCTATGTGTAACATCTGATAGTCTGGTCGGTCACATAATCACGTGATAATAGAAATGGGAACATGCACACACACACACACACACACACACACACACCCACACACACACACACACACACACACACACCCACACACACACACACACACACACACACACACACGCGCAGATGAACATATATGATTGTTTTATGAATATTCATGTTAGAACTATTATAAATAACGCTACCTCAGCAACTTTTTTGTTCAACGTATAGAAAATTGTTATTATCTAAGTTTCAATATCAACAGTGGCGAAAATCCAGAATTGTAGAGTGCGTTAAGGAAACGAAATGTATTGTTACTCTATCATGGTTGCCCAAACATAAATATATCATTTTGTTCAGTTTGAAATATATTGCTTCATGCATTGTTTCTTTCTAGTCATATATTTATTTTGTACCTATTTTTAATACGCAATTTATTGACTTCATATGCGAAATGTCCTCTGCTATCCGCTTGTTAACTTTGTCTGTCATCACTCTGGACTCTCATGTCGTGCAGGGATTATCGGTACTTTGATGCTTGTACTCTTTAGCTTCAACTGTACCTTCAGATTTTACCCTCTTTTAATGTGAATTATTTTCGTTTAACACTTGCATATCATTTTGTTCTCAGAGTTTCCGAAACTTGATTCTTCTCTCCTATGCACTTCTCTCCCTGCTTCACCTACCTGATGTAAATCGTATTCCTTTTATTTACAGATGCTGGAATTTCTGGTTTATAATTTTTTTTTAATTGGTTTGCTGCTCTTTCGACTTCTGAAGACGCTTTTAGGTTTGCCTCTTTTGACGTCATTCTTCTGGAGTGTCTTGTGTATTTTCTACTCGCTCTTTCTTTGTGTCTTGCATTTTGTTTCTTGAAAGTTTATTTGCCCTTCGTGTAGTTCAGTTTGTTCTATCCGATCCTTATATTATATTCTTGCGTTATGGATCTGTCTGCGTTTGGTAGTTCGGGTCTACAGCCATTTTTCTCATGAATTAATTTGTTCTAGCAGCTTCTGTAAGCAGATTCATGCGTTTATATTCCGAATTCCATAAAAGAACTTACTCTTTTTTCGACGGTTTCTCTCTAGTTCCTTTGTCGCTTTTTCTGGTGGTATATATAGAAATCATTTATGATCAATGAGTCCGGTTCGTCGTTTCCTTTGCACTTACCGAGTAGAGTGCGTTTTGATACCTTATTTTCAGTTCCAGGTTACTCATTCCGTTGTTACCACAGTCCTTCTTACGAAGCAACTGATTGACGATGACAAGCTGAATTTACAGGCGTTCATTTATTGTCAAAACATTTGTTCATATATTTTCTTTCTGGCTATAATTACGTATTACATAATTAAATAAAATTCCTCTCAAATGTTCAAGGAAATTCATAGTACATTACATGGTAAAAAAAAAAGCATTGTGATTTTTATTTAGTAGCACAAAACTGCACATAAAAACATGGGCTGATGGAATGCCTGTACACATTGCCCATCCAAGAGCAAAAATATTATAAACAATATTACAATTAATCAACAAAGCCTATCAAATTATTTACATTTGATGGATATTTGTCCTCAACTTGTCTGCTGTTAACACAACTTTATCAGGTGTCTAGGGGAAATTTCGAACCAGGGTTCTCATTCCTATGGTATTTTTCGATTACTCATTCAGTATGTACGTAAAATTTACAATCACGTCTAAGTAGTTCCGAGATCCACTTTTGAATCGTCAGGAGCACGGATCGATCTCTCTAAATGGAAACTGGTGCCAGTTCACATTTCTGGTCAACGATGGAAAAAAAGATATATGCGAAATGCAGCCGGAAAAACTATACCTTAAATCTAAAGAAATAGTATCCTCACACTATCTCCTATTGACTCTGCTTCGCAATCCCGTTTTCAGTTCGAATACCTGTGAAATGCACGTGTGACAGCATAGTTACCGAGCCAGCAATCTCTTTTGCACTACAACTGATACAATGCATGTCGAAAGCGATGGAGTATGGAATTTTACATTTAAGTATACTTTAGTGCGACTGATTACAGATATTATACAATCATTTCTTTAGACAGACACACAGACAGCGATGCATATATATTTCACGGACGTGAATCAGAAAATGGACGTTTTGGTTTGTTTGTCTGCATAATATAATGTGCCAAAATACAAAGGCCTTCATCTGACTATCTTTGAATATACACGCACACACACCTACAATGCATATATATATATATATATATATATATATATATATATATATACATATATATATATATATGTAGGTTGTATTTATGCACTTATGTGTGTATGTATGCGTGCTTAGAATTTATCTCTCATCATAATCTATTGATGTCTAAAGCATTATTTCAATCTTTTGTTTTGCTGTATCTATAATGTAGGAGTGCTCTCCGATAAAAATAAATAATAAATTAAAGATGTACAGTTTTTTGTTCATATTAAACTGACTTTTGATAAGATTTAATGGTAGAGAGATTGAAATCAGCTGGAAAAGGTTACATTCGTCTGTCAGAATCAATTCTCTGCATAAATATATGTAGTTGTTCTTTTCTAGTTAACTTTGTGCAACATTTGTTCGTTTCTTTTTTCTTTTTATTGTATTGTACTTGTGTCTATCTATTCTAGGAAGGGGAATGAGTGTAAAGAGAAACGATTTTTCACCTCTATTGTTTTTTAAAAGAACACTTCATTTGTGAAAGTGAATCTAATGTATGTTATAATGTTGTAGATGCAAAAATTGTGAGTAAATAGAAAATATATTTTTTATCTACATATCTAATCATTATATTAATAAAAACTCTTTTGGCATTTTATGTATTTTAAATCTGATTAGTCGTAATTCTTGATATTAAAAAGCATATTTACGCAGCACCTACTTAGATGAAATAATACAATATTACATTTGTTTACAACTACTTCAAACATAAGGTGGTGTTTGTATCATTTATAATAACGGTATCTGTTACAGACACAAAATTCAGGCCCATTTTTGAGGTAGCTGCGGTTGATATCGTTGAAACACGCTGGAACAAATATTTCATTACTACCCGGAACGTAAATGACAAAAGGCATGTGGGATAAATATGTTTTTTTATAAATACATGCACAAGGATACACGCATACATACATACATACATACATACATACACACATACATACATACATACATACATACATACGCTAACACACACATATTAAACTTCATATACTGATTTGTGTTTCACTTTTAGCTGGGATGTTCCCAGCCTTTTCTAGTCATGGGTAAAAAACGACTATTGTCAATCGTTCATGATGAAGTACAAATTCATTGAGCAGGTGGCTGATTGCAAGCATCAACGATCATTCGATAGTGTATATACATGTATATATAAATATATTTATATATATGCATGCACATATACACACACGCACAAGCACTCAAACACATGTACGAATATGTGCACGTGTGTATACATACATATATGTATATGTATATATATATATATATATATATATATATATATATATATATATATATATATATATATATATATATATATATATATATATATATATATATATATATATATATATATATTATGCATGCTCGACGAAGCGACATCGTGCATCAACATAATATAAGCAACACCTCCGAACTTACATGGGCCAGTCAGTCCTTATCCCTCCTCAAGAATTACCATGTGTGTCACAAGCGCTTTAGCTGCTATTTCTGAACTTCTGTATGTGATGAAGCAACTGTTGCTGATCCGATAATTATGTTTATAAATTTATAAGAACTTTTAAATAAGTTCTTTACCGATAATGGTGTTTACATACCGAAGTGGTTGGTAAAAATTATTAATCATTAATTTATTAATAAATTAATAATCCTTTACCCTTTTATTTGTAATAATCATTCACTCCCTCATAGTAAACCGCAGATTGTATGCGGTAAATCTTGTGACGCACATGATAATTCTTGAGGAGGGATAAGGACTGACTGGCCTATGTAAGTTCGAAGGTGCTACGTATATTATGTCGATGCACGATGTCGCTTGGTCGAGCATGCATAATTGCCTGCATCTTCAAATTTGCAAACTAGAATATCATACTGGTGACGGAAATGAAGGTTTTTACCATTCTGATCCAGAAACGCGTCTATGATTAACTAAGACTGGTTAGTTTCGTTGTTTTTTTGTACTGTTGATTTCTTCTTCATGCTTAGTTAAACATGCCATCGTCTTCAGCTGATCTTTAAGTATCAGCTCTAAACATACATGGCCGTTCATATATCCGTATAGAGACTGACATTGGGACATGTTTTCACACACACATACACGCATATATACACACATGTATATACATACACACACACGCATGTATATATGTATATATGTACATATATATAAATATATATATATATATATATATATATATATATATATATATATATATATATATATATATATATATATATATATATATATATATATATATATATATATATATATATATATATATGTATATATATATATATATATATGGGTGTGTGTGTGTGTGCGTGTGTGTGTGTATGGGCTTATCTTTACTGGTCAGATTAGAACAATCGCATGTGCAACCAACCATGAAGAACAAATCAACAGTACGAAGAAATCAAATGCCGATGACTTTAAAACTGCAACCATATTAACAGTATCAGAATCACTATCCCGCTAGAATCTATACATTTAAAGCAGTTTGCGAACGGTCTTTCTGCTACAACACAGTCCGATAAACTCAGCGACTACTACTAAATCCAGGCCACGAAAGACAGTGGATGTTCTTGAAGCTAAGGATTTCGAACTTATAGAGACAATATTTACAAATCACCAGAGGGAACAAATACCAGATCTTATACTGCAGGAAAACGGTTGCATATTCAAATAACAGATTGCCTGGAGAACTACACTGCGTTGAAACAATTGTAGGGATTCAAAATAAATGTTTCACCGTACTCCTTCTTTTTGAGGCCAGTTTTCTCCGTTATCTTACCACACTCTTCATAAGCCCAAATGCAATACTGAAAGTACGTATATAGTGCATAGAGCAGTAACATTTACTGCTTATGTTGAATTTGTACAGAATCGTTTTAAAAATGGAGATTGGAGCACATATGTCTTTACCTCAGTCTTGGTGTTTAGTACAAAACTTTCCCTAATTTATTTCCTGCATTCAATGAAGATAAATATATACATTAATATATACAGAACGAGTGGAACATAGTTACATCCTAATCAATATGCATAAAACGAAAAATAAAAATGAGCTGAGAGAAATGTTTCAGAATGTCCAGTAGCAGGTATGTGAAAAATCATAATTACAACTATATCATTTGCCTACAACCTCATTTTTTGATTAATTAAAAGTTGTTTTTTTTCCGCCGATAGAATACGAATTCCAATTACCAAATTGCAATTGAGAACATCTCCACATTGGATGGGAATATAATCTCAAAATAAAGAATTTAAAAAAATCATCAAAACTTAAAATACTTTTACGAAAATAGCAGGAAAATATCTTATCTTCTGTTCAGATAAGATAGTAGCAAAATCATGTTTCTACCTCAATAGGTATCAGAAACTCGAAAACTTTCATAATATATACACATCTTCACTTACACACGGACACAAACATGAGCATACGCGTAAACATACACACAGGCTCCCATCATACATATAGATGGGTATGTATATCTGCTTGCATGTATGTATGTATGTAGATATACATACACACAGTTAAATATGCATATACATATATAAATATATATATGCGTGTGTGTGTAAATATATATACATATATATTAATGTGTGTGTGTGTTTAAATATTCGCGTGTATACGTATGTATACATTATGTAAGCGCTGAATACTTATAAGCGTGTTTAGTGTAATGCTTATGATCAAGATAAAACGGCGAAACGTTACTGCTTTAAGATATTTTCGATTTTCCTTTAAATTTCAATACCGGCTGTGATGTGCGATGCTTCAGTCGTCGATATAGCAAGAACGAATAGTGCATTGAGTGCGTTGAAATCAATGCGGCTCTTCTGTGTGTAAATGAGCCTCCTGTCAAGTTCAAAACCAACATTTGTGGACAATAGCCATCTCATGTTTGAGTAGACAAAATATATCCCTGTATACTATTCAAAAATTTTGCGTCTTCAGATATACGTCGTGTACACTTCCATGTTAATTTTCCCTTTCTTTTTCTCTTGACAATTGAATACAGTATCACGGTTACTGAGATATGATTTCGATATTTGTTCTATCTTTTCATGTTGAATATCTGGCATCTTGGCTTTAAATCTTCTGCAAACAACGATGGTAATAATATATTCAACCGTTATTACTGTTCTGTAGAGAGCATTATTGAATTGATGTTTCACAGAATAAGCTGTACCAACGGAGACAAACTGACAAAACATAATCTTGACAAGTTGAGAATAATTAAATATACACAAGAGTCATTTTCATTTTCCCGTTATCAATTTAGTTAAATACTCGCAGCTGGATCTGTCGATTAGTGATGCATTGCGTATGACAAAGCACGTAAATTCAATTTCATAATGCTTACGGCAGAGAAAAGAAATGATACAAGCACCACTCTAACCAGCAACTATATTGAACAGCAGCTAATAGCTGCGTCAGTATTTAACACCATATCAATTATGAGGATTCTGACGTATGTTAGAAGGTTGGACATCTCGTCTTATTTATCTAGTGTGTAACACATATCAATTATGAAGATTCTGACGTATGTTAGAAGGTGGGATATCTTGTACTATTTATCTAATAATATCTTCAATATCTCTAGTAGTGTTTTTCTACCTTTCGAAAATTATGGTTACTCTTTCTAGCAGGTTAAACAACTACGTAGATGTCATTATACATGTCAATAAAATACGCATTATATACTGCGCTAGGTATTTGTCGGAAAGATACAGGCTGTTCTTCTTAACCATAAACGAGAATGACGGGAATGTGTTCATTGGTAACGTGAAATATCCCTATATATTTGAACATGTTCTCCTTTGCAGTAATTGACAAAGTATTGGATCGAAATGCACGGTCCCGATATCTTGTGAATCACGTATAGACAATAATATTTTGTTGAGAGTTAACCTGATTGTTCGTCCGAATAACGTCACTAGTTTGCTGACAATCCATGCTTCATCAGTCGTTAATGGACTTTATTAAGTTTACTTTAGTTTTCAAAAATAAACCTTTATGTATGCTGCTGCAAGAAAAGGTAAAGACTGAGTAATAGCACTCGTATGTATTATTAAGTAAACTTGTTATTAAAGTCCTTGATAATGGAAATGCAGTACATTAACCAAATTGGTTTGGTGGTGGCTGCCCAACTTTGCAATCTATAAATATTTTGTTTTTAAAGAGGGACATGTTATACAGTAAACGTTGTGTATTTTCCACATGGAAAAATGCGAGCAAGAGAAATAATATTCTTAAGATTATAAACCTGGAAAAGTTCTGGACAAGTTATGTTATTACATATGTTATTACATATGTTATTACATCTGGTGAAGTACAGAACAAGAACATCTCTACTTAAAATATTGCAGATCACGATAACATTTCTTATAAATTATTTAGATTAAGAGAACATTAGATTTTATCAAAACTAAAAAAAATATTACAAGTTATTACTTCTGTTTGTTTTTACTTGTTAATTGTATTAAAAATAAAATAAAAACTCAATTAAAATATATTTTGCACTTTAAAAAAATCATTTTTTAAAATTATTAATCAATAATTAGAAATTTGAAAATACGATATAAAGATAATAGTAGTACATAATTAGAACAAGATTTGGAATAATACAAAAAATAGTTATATATTACAATAAGATCTACCTATAACAACACATTCACAGTAAAATTTCCTTGACTTGTTGCCTAAGCTATTGTCAAGTCTTCACATTGTTAGTCTTGACAGCATATTTGTTACATAATGAATTCGCCTACCATATATACTCTAACCTCTGCATAAAACTTTAGCTGTATTGGTACTTCTGTTTCTCATTTTTGAAGTTTACTTCTGTGTCAATATTTTAACAAAATAATTGTAACATTATTAAGTATAGTATTACTTTGTTAATTAAAATCAAATAATGTTTAATATTCAAATTTTATCCTTGCCTGCTAAGTTTTGAGTAAAAATTTCTTGTTCTATACTTTACCAAATGTAATAACTTGTCCTGAAATTTTGAACTTTTCGAAGTGTAATAACTTGTCTGGTACTTTTCCAGGTTTCTAATTTTAAGAATATTATTTATCTTGCTCGCATTTTTCATGTTATCCATGTTTTGTTTCCAGGCTACGCTGTTGTGCTAATGAATAATGTGTCAATTAATAATTTAAGATTATACCTTATTGAAAACTGAATAACAAATTTAATAAATTTTTAAATATTTTAATTTTTATATTTTGTGATTCAACGATTATTATTGAATGCTTTACTAATCAAATTCCTCGAATTTAGCTCTATCATTTAAGCTTAATTAATATATAGTTTGTATTTAAAACGAAAACGTTAATTATACTTAAATCCATTTTTTCCCTTATGTTTTTTTTTTTTCATATTTTTCCTCACACCCTATTTGATAGCATTTTTGTTGCATGGAACCAGAGCTATGAAATTCGTCATGCGTTCTTCTATCATCTATGCTAAGATAAATATATTTTGCTTTTGAAATAAAAATGTGATTTTCATTTAAACTTGATTGGAAGCGTTATTTACAGGGACCACTCCACTTCAAAATGTTAAGAGTTTTCAATTTGTTTAAGAACTGAATTAGTGAGAAATCCCTGAATGATGTTACGTTGGAGTTAATAGCAGCCTTAATAATATTATTAAACTACTTCTGTAGTCGAATGATTCTTTGAGAAGTCTTAAAACCAGATATTCCTGTCAATGTGAACTATTACGATTCTGTTTCTCGTCTCACATACTACGGGACTGTATTTGCATGATATAATTGCATTAATTAATACAGATGACGTAATTAAACTAATTACAAATTAGCAGTGTCATTGACAATGTTTTCCCTACTTCAATGAAGCCGGTGACATATATTAAAAGTCCCCTTGTAGACCTATATTCATAAAAATGGATAGAATTATATTATTACCCTGAAATTTGAGACACAAACACTCATAACGTTTTCCTTTAAAACTTCCTTGCATGAGATTGATACCATGAAATTGCTGTGATTCAGCTCAATCGTTTAAGCTGAATTAAAAAAAATATATATTTTTTTAAGAGTTAATTATACTTAGATCCAATTTTTTGCCCTTTATATTTTTTTAATGATATTTTACCTCGCTACTTTTTGAATACAAATTTTTGTTGCATGGGATGAAAGCTATAAAATTCTTCATGCTTTCGTTTATTACCGAAGCTAGCATAAATATATATTTGCATTTAAAATAAAAAAGTTATTCAGATCTAAACTTGATTGACGGTGTTCCTCTCCTATAACGTTGCTATATATTTTGATGTAAACGGTTTTTTCCCTGGAACAAACCTCAATTTTTTTATTCCAAAATGTAACTACGGACCAGTCCTTTTCAAAACTGTTAACAGTTTTCAATTTGATTAAGAACTGAATTAGAGACAAAGCCGTGAAAAATGCTGCATGTGAGTAAATTGCGTCCTTAAGAATATTATTAATCTACTACCGTATTTGAATGATACCATAGAAGGTTTAGAAATTCGACGTGCGGATTTTAATACAGGTGACAAGAATTGGTGGTCAATGTCTGGGAAGCAGGGTAAAAAATAAACATAATAACGTTTGTAGATATAATTTAATAACCAAAGGAATATTTCAATCAACAGGTTATCGACACTCAGAACAGGTTAGCGTCCACTCATGATTAATGTATATCAAAAATATATATATTATGACTTACTTCCAGACGTACTAACTGAAATATAATGCGGTAGTTAATTCATTGTCTAGTCTCTATAATAACCAACGGCACTAAATTTAAGGATATAAACTAATAGTTAATAATGGACACTGAAGCAAGGAAATAGTTCAAAGCAGATCAAAAGGCAGCACGATCAATATATCTTACTTACCTTAGCAGTAGATAATACATTTATATTAGCGTATATTAGAGTATATATGGTCAAAAGTAATCAACGTTAATTATTTATGACTGTCACCGAGCAAATGACAATATTCATTTTGTCTGGTACTACTTTTTTTTTCCTCTGGAAATTTCTGCTAGTGTGTTGTCTCGTAATGTTCGACTTTCTGTGTCTAATTGAATAGCATATATTGTTTTTGTGTCATTAACTCCATACAGGGTGATATACATACTTAAATGCACACGCAACTCACACGTATAAATACGCAAGTACATAAACCTCTACATGCACATACACACACATATCTATGTGTATATATATATATATATATGGGGATGCAAATATTTACTACGTATGTATATATTCTTATATAACTACATATATTTATATATATATATATGCGTGTGTGTGTGTTATATGCATATTATATTATAAATTGTACTATATATATATATGTATATATATATACATGTGAATCTGTGTGCGTGTGTGTGTGTGTGTGTGTGTGTGTGTGTGTGTGTGTGATTTTCAGACTAATTTCATATATACTGGATGCAGTTCACTTTTTGTAGTAATATATTTTCACATTGGTTAGTTTTATAGACGTCATTTATATACCTGTGGATTAACAATTCATGCTCTGTTTACCCAATTTCTTTTCATATATAGGGCATTAATTGAAATTGTTGTCACTGATGATTGTCACAAACATTTTGCTGGGAATACAATCAATATTTCTTGCATAACTGCTGTTAGTGATTTTGTTAATAACGGTTTTAGTTACTTTTGTTGTTGATTTTTTTCTATCCGATATATGCTGTTATGTCTAATCTGTTTTCATTTTCTAAAAGCTACACGGATTTCAAATTCCAAACTGTCTTGGTGTTTGTATATCATTGTTTCTAGTCATATATATGACCATATACAAACGTATATATTGAAATATACTTGCACGTGTACATCGAAAGATCTCTCCCACTCCCCCTCTCTATCTCTCTCTCTCTCTGACGATCTGTCTATCTGTTTACCTGTCTTGATGTCTGTCCATTCGTCTATGTGCCTGCGTATCTGTGTATCTGTCTTTCTCTGTGTGTGTCTACCAATCTATCTATTGAATAATTTTATCTCTGCATACGCTATGTGGTATTCACTTTGTGGGGTTTGAGCCCGCTTGCCTATCATATTCCTCACAAATGCTGGCTACATTCACCCGTCGACTCTAACATTTCAGCAGGCAAATTAATGTTTTTGCCTACTGTTTAAAGTTCCATCTTGCACATTTGAGAAATTTACCACCAGGAGAGCCTCCGTTTCGGATTGTTGGGTTCATCTTCAGAATTTCAGAGGAAATACAAATTCACATGTGGTTCTAATACCTCCTTCACCGTGTTCTAATTAAGAACAATTTCAACATATCATAATTAACATTATTCTGCTTCCTGACCATTTCCCCCCTCTATATTTGCCAATACTACTTGAAATGAGAACATAATTCGGGAAGGCTACTCTATCAATTATCTGTCCCATTTGGCATCATATATAAATAATGTACAGTTTAAAGATACGACCATCATCAAATAAATCAGTATTAAATTTAAAATTTAGACCTATCTCTATTATTAAAGGGAACGTCAACTGAATCCCTTACAATTCATCTAATACTCTTTAGCCGCTACTTCAAACCTTGCCAGACGTGTTGAAACCTGCACCGAAATCCGCAACAAGCAGAAAGATTTCGATCCATATTTTTAGCTGAGAAGTTGTTTCCTTATGCAGCTCCGTCCCGGTGACTCCATCTATCTACTTACTAATGGAACACACTCCCGCCTCTCTTACATATAGCTGCTTTGTGCTCGCAGCTCCAGGTATTCACGAACATTTAAGAAGTATAATGGAAAATATTTTATTGCAATTCGAGCGGTCCGTTTAGAAAGAACTGCTGATGAGGAAAACCTCGACAGGTCTATGAGCCGCTACATTGAGAGACTAGTTGGAATGCAGAGCATTCAACACTGTCTTGTCCTTGACGTTTTCGCTACATGTGTGGAGGACATCTTCATAATTAGCTAGATGCGTGGTGATATCATGATCTCGCGAATACGTTCAGAATATAACAATATGTTCAACAAAATCCATGAGGATATAAAATTTGAAGTGGAGCATTTCAGTAACACCAATTCCTTAAAACTGCTTCATTTTGAAATAAAAATCACTATGCACGAAACATTCGCAAATAATTATTATATAAACGCAGCATGTAGGGAATTATTTGAATATTATAAATCCTACAAGCACAACAGAGCTAAGACGACCACATGTGGAAAAGAGATCCACAAGATACGCAGTAGATATAGAGAATCAAGAAGCAAAATCACCAACAAGTTGCAATTCTAAAAAAGTCTTTATGTAGAGTGGTTTCCTATAGTCATTTACTAAACACCAAGATATTATAGAACCACCAGGTAAAATCGGCATATTCAAAGGTAAGCATGAGATACTGAAATACTAAATAATAGTACTGAGTATCGAAATGTATAATCACTTCTTTATAATCTGCATTGTTTGGCATTAAAATCCATTTATATATTTCAGGACGTTATACATTATAGCAAAAGAATAAGTTTTAACAACTCATTAATGAATTCTGTAATTATCGCGTGTGAAAATACTATTACATACCTATAGTTACAGATGTATACATATATATACACACGCATGCACATATGAAAATATAAAGATATAAAATTATACACATATTATACCATCAACAACGAAATTTGCAAACATTAGGGAGGGAACGTTACCCTCCTCCTTGCACAGGAAACTTCCAAATGTGAAGTATGAGCCCTATCACCTCTCCAACGCGGGCGAGTTTTCTGAATATCGATTATATGAAAGTTATGTATTATTATACACTATACATCAAAGACATATAGCTCCATGAGCTATTGCAGAATTTTTTAAATATACATACACAGACACACACACGTATATATATATATATATATATATATATATATATATATATATATATATATATATATATATATATATATATATTAAATATATATTTTATTTACCCAAAAAATTTGGTAAAAAATATAGTATCTGTTAACAATCTTAGTTGAGTTTTTGAATATATATCAACTTTAAATAGAGCTCAAAATTGGTCCGTTGAAAATACTTTATTACAACAACAATAACAATAATAATAACAAATAAATACACCTATGTACATTTCGATAGAACATCCAGAATGGTTAATACATATCATAAAATATTATAAAATATTATAAAATATAGGATACTCCATCTCCTCAGGGTCCCATTATTATTGCTATCATCACCATCATTATTATTAGCAATACACATCCCCAAAAAACAGAAACCATTCAAATCTAATTTTCATAGTTGACCCGTGAACATATACAAAACAGGATGAAACAGTGATAGATGGCACACCACTTTCCATCCCAAATGTGCAATGAACGAGCAAACGGTAAATTTCCACAAATCTAAACCTAAACATTTTATATTATAATTTCATTTACTGTTCAATTTAGAACGCTATAAAATCCGTTAGAGCAATAATCATCAAAATAAATATCAAATTAAACAAATAAATAAATAAATAAATAAATAAAGAATGTAAGAAAGAAAGAAAGAAAGAAAGAAAGAAATCCTGCCATACAATTTTTTAAAAGAATTTCTTAATTATAACGTTCAAACTAGAGTAAAACAAAAACACACTTAAATGATAATAATAATAATAATAATAATAATAATAATAATAATAATAATAATAATAATAATAATAATAATAATAATAA